>NC_057805.1:54076354-54165816 GCF_018294505.1 Triticum aestivum
CTACGCCTCCCATGGATTGATAAACCTTAGGTCATCCACTTGAGGGAAATTTGCTACTGTCCTACAAACCTCTGCACTTGGAGGCCCAACAACGTCTACAAGAAGAAGGTTGTGTAGTAGACATCACCAGACACCGTCGTTCTCCTTCCCGGCTTTGTCGGCGACACCCCACTGTGCTTGGATCTCCGCCAACCTCTCCGCAGCAGTGCGTGCGTCCTCTTCTTTCTTGCGGCGGCGGGCCTCTCTTTTCTTGAGTGCTTTCTGACTTTTCCATTGCATCTGTGCAACTTTGGCCGCCTCTTGCTCTACCGCCCATTCGTCCTTGACAACTTCAAATTCCGCCCACATAGGTGTGAGGTCGCGAGCGGCGATGAACTCGGCACGGCGGGATGCCATCGCTTCCCTACCATTCTGTGTGCGGTCGTGGGCGGCGGGAAACACGGCGCGGCGGGATGCCATCGCTTCCTTATCGGTTAGTGTGCGGCGCGGTGGCATGAACGATGCTTGGTGACAGCTCTGGGGTGGAGTGGCCGGACAACCGTAAAGTGCATTGGTTTGTCAAGAGCTCAAGGACAGAAGACGAAGGAAATTTGGATTCCCATTCAATCCTGGTCATTTATTACCGAGTAAAATGCATTGGCGGTCACTGAACTTGTCTTGATAGCTCACTTTGATCATTGTATACGAGATATGGTGATTATACGGTCACTGGCTCAGCGTATAGCTCCGTATTTGTCTGGTTGACCAGTCAAACAGTCCGTATGCGCCTCATCAGCTCATGTTCTTTATCTATCTATCTATGCGGGCCTACCTGTCAGTGGAGAAAGAAATAAAAACCAAAATTATGCGTATGTGAGGAATCAAACCACGGACTCGTCGCTGCAACTCACACCCGTCAGCCAAATGAAAATGAAATACTTTGTGTTAAATGCACAAATGGACTTTTTTATATTATACGTGATGCACACATTAGCGCACACCGTCCATAGAGGCAAGTAGCATGTACGCGTGCAGACATCCAGACACTCATGCTCACGCTGTTGCACGTCGCCCTCTCAATGAAAGAGGAGGCTCATCTTTGGAATTTGGCAGGAGCGAAGCAGCTTAGTATAGTTATGTCACGAGAGTAGACCTTTTCGTTTTTGACGCCCCACGGCTTATGTCTAAACCTTCTTCTTAATCAATGAAAATGGCAAGTCTTTTGCCTTGTTTAAAAAAAAGTCCTGCTCATGGCGCAACGCAAACGGCTAGCCCGTCACCTGCGCGCCCCAGCGGTGTGTGACATTACTATTTAGGTGTTTGCTGGAGGACTCCGCGAACACCGAGCATGTATTCACCTGGCTAAAAAACAACGGTCATACTCGTGACTCGGCGCCTTGCTCTTGTATATCGTCCATCACAACGACAATCTATAAAACAGCCTAGCTAGAGAGGGTACTATGGTACGGAGTATGTATTATCGTGAGCAACCGATCAAAGTGCCACTGCACACGAGTGTGTGTTTGATCGATTCGTCCATTATTTGTAAGTTTTGCATGGTTGTGTGGTGTCTAATGGTGGTCGTCGAAGGCTAGCTGGCGATAAGAGCGGTTGCATGGACGCCTGGTTGTCAATACGTGCCACATATGCTTAAAAGGCTCGTCATCCATGAGTTCACATTTTACACCACGCCAGTATCTGACCGCCCTGGCCTACCGAAACCCCTTTCATCGCTAGCGCGCGCTTCCCACCTGAAACGGTCACCGTCTCTCCAGAACGTCAATGCCACATTCACCGGTCTTAACTGCAGGTGCAGTTGGTGTGTCACTGACATGCGGGCCAGATGCCAAGATGGCCAGATGTATAGTATAGATAAGCGGGCAGCTATCTCGAAAAACAATCAACAACTCAAAAAAAATGGCGACCTGGCACGTACACAATTTTAAACGATTGTTTTGATGGAGTGAAAAAGGAAAACTACCCCACTACGTATATATAGGCCGGAGCCTCCGCGCTTGCTTGCTAGGGTTGCTCTATTCACACACTCATCCTCTCCAGATCTAAACAAGATAGCGGTGGTAACACTATCTTTCTCCCTTCAAAAAACATTGTCTTTCTATCCTCACCGCTGGTTACAGATCCGGATGTATCCCCCTTCACCGGTGAAGGGGAGGAGGGGCAGCGTTTAGGCCGTCATCGACAGCGAGGGAGGATACCCACTGTCGGCCGCACCGTTATCTCTGGCCGAGCGCCGGCGCGGGAGGTCCTCCGAACCCTTCGTCGTTGCCCTAGTGTGGGCGGATCCGGCCTCCCGCCGCCCACCTATCCACATCCCGACGACCTTCAGGTATATCTTCCTTCGAAACCGCCCTAGCTCTACTTCCCCAGCTCGCTACGTCGCTGCATGTGCATCATTTTCTACCTCTCAGCCCCTCTCGATCGGATGGTCCAACGACACATATTTTTTGTCTTCTATAGTTAGAGGTAAAGCTATTTCATGGAGTCGAATCTTGTACTTGGTTCAAACAAGAAATAAAGTGGGCGTGGGGGAATTTAGTATGTACATCGGACTTGGTACAAATAGGAAGGACAGGGGGTGAAAATAGTACAGACTGGTCATCCAACAGGTCTCTTGGTCGAAAAGGGAAATATAGGGGAAACGATTTACACAGTGGTATGACCAGGACTAGATTTGCTATCCACACATAAGATGGCTGCATGCATCATTATGATGCAGAGGCCGGGGGCACGCCTCCATTTCCAAAAAAACATAGGAGTAGGTGGCTAGAGTGAACAAAAATGGGACCAACCCGGATATGTTTCTTGGATGTTTGTTTCTCGGGGCAACAAGCTCTGAATCACCACTTTATGCCCCGGTTTAGGTACATGGTGCTGGACTGCTGGTGCACCCACTGTCCCATGCCCTTATACGAAATATTTAGCTGTTCTTAATCTAATGCCCCTGGTAATATGAAGCCATGCCACTGTTATCAGCCATGACAAGTTTAGCCAAATGTTTTTGCCTGTAATTGTTTGAGACTCTGATTGTTTCCTCTGTAGCTATTTGTGCAAACAGGGATATCCATTTCACCTGGTTGGTGTTGTGACCTTTTGGTGCACTGCACAAAACACTTCTTAAAAGAAGTGAATTTTGTGATGTTTAACTGGAATGTTAGAATGGAACAGTTGGTTCATTTCGGTGGAACTGCACAAAGGGAGATCTGTGTTCCAATCCTCATCATCCATATTGGCACCATAACCTTCCTTTAGGTAAGAATGATATTTAATGCATGTTTTCATCTCTATTTTGCGACTGCCATGAGAAAATAATGCTATTGTTTACTAGTACACTTGTACTCCCTCACTGACAAAACCAATTCTGAAATAGAAGGCCAATCATGTACTTGGTTTCACCAACTGGTGAGGAGAAAGAGAAACAGAGCATGAAGAGGAGGAAGAAGAAGAATAAACAGTGCCAAGGTGATATTGCTCAAGCCGAGGCCTCAGTCGAGGCCATTCAAGGGCTCCGGCAATGTCTACCTTACATGTGAGACGATCCTCCAGGGAGCCCTTCCACTTCTGCGTATTGTCCATGATGAATTTGATGCTACTGTTAGAGTAATATGCTAATGTCTTTCTATCCTTTCTCACTAAGCTAATGAAGGTTTCACCTTGTTCCTACTTGTGCAAACAGAGATCATGTTGTGCCAATCATACATTTTAGTGGAACTACACAAGACAATACAATGAACTGTATCCCAGCCAGTGCTTTAACTCTGCTGGAAGTTCTCGATAATCTTTCGATATAATCTCAGCACTTGTAAACAAGAGTGATTTCAACCATACATTTGAAGTGCACAAAATATATACTATTGAGTGATTCCAGTGAGTGCTTTATCATCTCTTCTGGGACTACATGAATAAGCTTTTTTGCTCAGGTTGGTACCGGCCTAAGGCCTTCATCCATATTAGTTTGCTGTCATCTCTATTTGTATCGTGCTACTGTCATGAGAAACTCCTTTATCTTTGCACGTTAAAGTTTTGCAACCTATGATACATGGCAATGCTTTGAGTGTTGAGCTAATTGGCACTGATTAAATAAACTAATACCTCTCTTTAAGCAAGACTACTATGTTGCTAACTTTACCCATTAATATAATGAGGGTGCTTCTATTTGTTAGTGTATATTTCATCAACTAGTCCCACTATTACAGTAATCTCACTCTCTCAATATATGTGCCAACAGGGATGCTCGATTTTGGTGGAACTGAACAAAAACTTTGGGTGCTTCATTGCCACTACAGCTTCCTTCCTTTCCTGTCAGTCGCTAATCTGGGCTTTCTTCCTTCCTTTGCTATCAGTCGCTTGGCTTATCTCGGCTTCCAGCCAAATTTTGACTATAAATTTAACTAACCAAATTTTCATGCATGTCACGGGGCTGTTTGGATTGTGACTATGTTTGTCTTATGTTGCCACATTATTTTCCCCACACTTTCCACACTTGCCTAACTTGAGTTGCTCACATTGTTAGACACACTTTGGCTTGCCTAAGGGAATCTTACCACACTTTTTGTGTCTATGACATGTGGGGTTCACTACTAATAAAAAAAATCTTGTCTTAGGTGTGGCTAATAAAAAAGACTTATATTTAGGAACGGAGGGAGTAGAAAATATAAATAATAATGCATGTTGGGGCAACCCACGTTTCTGATAATTTTAGCCGTGGGGTTGTTCACAATTTTTACGAGGGGGTGGTTGTTCATTTAATGGAGGGACTTGTACCAGACTTGAATGATACAAAGTGCAACCTGGCACACCGTAACACCACTTGGAACAAGCGGGTAGCTATCTCAAAAAACAATCAACAACTAAAAAAAGGCGACCTGGCACATAGTACACAATTTTAAATGATTGTTTTGATGGAGTGAAAAAGGAAAACTACCCCACTACGTATATATAGGCCGGAGCCTCCGCGCTTGCGTGCCAGGGTTGCTCTATTCACACACTCTCATCCTCTCCAGATCTAAACAAGATAGGGGTGGTAACACTGTCTTTCTCCCTTCAAAAAACACTGTCTTTCTATCCTCACCGCTGGTTACAGATCCGGACATATCCCCCTCCGCCGGTGAAGGGGAGGAGGGGCAGTGTTTAGGCCGTCGTCGACAGCGAGGGAGGAGAGCCACTGCCGGCCGCACCGTTATCTCTGGCCGAGCGCCAGCGCGGGAGGTCCTCCGATCCCTTCGTCGTTTCCCTAGTGTGGGCGGATCCGGCCTCCCGCCGCTCACCTATCCACATCCCGACGACCTTCAGGTATATCTTCCTTCGAAACCTCCTTAGCTCTACTTCCCCAGCTCGCTACGTCGCTGCATGTGCATCATTTTCTACCTCTCAGCCCCTCTCGATCGGATGGTCCAACATCACCTATTTTTTTTCTATTGTTAGAGGTAAAGCTACTTCATGGAGTCGAATCTTGTAATTGGTTCAAACAAGAAATAAAGTGGGGGTGGGGAATTGAGTATGTAGTACATCGGACTTGGTACAAACAGGAAGGAAAGGGGGTGAAAGTAGTACAGACTGGTCATCCAACCGGTCTCTTGGTCGAAAAGGGAAATATAGGGGTAACGCTGAACACAGTGGTATGACCAGGACTAGATTTGCTATCCACACATAGGAGTAGGTGGCTAGAGTGAACAAAAATGGTACCAACCCAGATATGTTTCTTGGATGTTTGTTTCTTGGGGCAACAAACTATGAATCACCACTTTATGCCCCTGTTTAGGTACATGGTGCTGGACTGCTGGTGCACCCACTGTCCCATGCCCTTATACCAAATATTTAGTTGTTCTTAATCTAATGCCCCTAGTAAAAATGAAGCCATGCCACTGTTATAAGCCATAACAAGTTTAGCCAAATGTTTTTGCCTGTAATTGTTTGAGACTCTGACTGTTTCCTCTTTAGCTTTTTGTGTAAACAGGGATATCCATTTCACCTGGTTGCTATTGTGACCTTTTGGTGCACTGCACAAAACTCTTCTTAAAAGAAGTGACTTTTGTGCTGTTTAACTGGAATGTCAGAATGGAACAGTTGGTTCATTTTGGTGGAACTGCACAAAGGGAGATTTGTGTTCCAATCCTCATCATCCATATTGGCACCATAAACTTCCTTTAGGTGTTCATCTCTATTTTGCGACTGCCATGAGAAAATAATGCTATTTTTTACTAGTACACTTGTACTCCCTCACTGACAAAACCAATTCTGAAATAGAAGGCCAATCATGTACTTGGTTTCACCAACTGGTGAGGAGAATGAGAAACAAAGCATGAAGAGGAAGAAGAAGAATAAATAGTGCCAAGGCGATCTTGCTGAAGCCAGAGGCCTCAGTCGAGGCCATTCAAGGGCTCTGGCAACGACTACCTTACATGTGAGACGATCCTCCAGGGAGCCCTTCCACTTCTGCTGTCTCACTTAATTAATTAGGAGTACTTAAGTACCACTAATTTATTGCTGCCTAATTTTCCCGTCAGAGTTAAACAAATCTTTAGTAGCACCCTGTGCTGAATCATGTACGTGTGTATGTTTGTCTATGGAGGTGAATCATGTGGTGGAGCAGGGAGGGAATATTATTAGTGTCATGACATAATAGTGCTATTGTTTTGCATGTTAATTTATTGCCATTGGTTCAATGAGGCAATGTTTTGGGTATTGTCCATCAGGAATTTGATGCTAATGTTAGAGTAATATGCTAATGTCTTTCTATCCTTTCTCACTAAGATAATGAAGGTTTCACCTTGTTCCTACTTGTGCAAACAGGGATCATGTTGTGCCAATCATACATTTTAGTGGAACTACACAAGACAATACAATGAACTGTATCCCAGCCTATGCTTTAATTCTGCTGGAAGTTCTTGATAATCTTTCGATATAATCTCAGCACTTGTAAACAAGAGTGATTTCAACCATACATTTGAAGTGCACAAAAATATATACTATTGAGTGATTCCAGTGAGTGCTTTATCATCTCTTATGGGACTACATGAATAAGTTTTTTTCCTCAGGTTGGTACGGGTCTAAGGCCTTCATCCATATTAGTTTGGTGTCATCTCTATTTGTATCGTGCTACTGTCATGAGAAACTCCTTTATCTTTGCACGTTAAAGTTTTGCAACCTATGATACATGGCAATGCTTTGAGTGTTGAGCTAATTGGCACTGATTAAATAAACTAATACCTCTCTTTAAGCAAGACTACTATGTTGCTAACTTTACCCATTAAGATAATGAGGGTGCTTCTATTTGTTAGTGTATGTTTCATCAACTAGTCCCACTATTACAGTAATCTCACTCTCTCAATATATGTGCCAACAGGGATGCTCGATTTTGGTGGAACTGCACAAAAACTTTGGGTGCTTCATTGCCTCGACAGCTTCCGTCCTTTCCTGTCAGTCGCTAATCTGGGCATGCTTTCTTCCTTTGTTGTCAGTCGCTTCGCTTATCTCAGCTTCCAGTCAAAGGAAAAAGTAATTGATATGCTACCTCACACAGGTTGGTACTGGTCTTTATCCTGATTATTGTGCTTGTCATATGTATTGGTAATTTGGTATTGTGCTACTGTTTGCCAATTTCATAGAGTAACTTGGAGCCTGAACTCGTAGGCAAATAGTTACATTGGGTCATTTCAGTAGAAGTGCACAAAAAGATCAGATGGACTGGTACTTATGCTGCTGCTATGTACTCCAAAGTTCACTCAGACAAGCATCGATGTTGACAAGAAGAAGTGCCTATATTCATTCGAGTATCAACTGGCGCCAACCAGTTGTCAAACTCCAAGTATTAGGAGAGTGAACACCAAAAATATTGCTTGGCGCATAGCCCAGAAAAACGCAGTCCAGACTTTGGTCCCAACTTGTGCCTTTTGGTTATCGACACATATGGTAGTGAACTGTATGGCATGGAGTCTAAAGATTCTAGACAAGCTGGTTGACGCATATATTCATCTGGCACTTAATCAGTCTGCACGCCAGGGATGCTCCATTTTAGTTGAACTGCACAAAAAATTTGGGTGGTTCATTTTCTCAACCGCGTCCTTTCTTTTCTGCAATGTAGAATTTTGGCGAGCAACAGTACCAAGATGAGCCAGTAAACTAGTTGGATGAAAGTAGTGGCCAAGTTTCTCAAATCTCGCTCGGCGCGAGGCCACTATTTGAGGATAAACCTACAAGCAAAGTTCAGATTGTCAATGCTGCCTCTTATGTACTTGAAAGTTTACTCATACAAGCATTAATTTTAGCAAAGAAGTACCTCCGACTGAACACCATTTCCCAGTCTGTACCCTAGGTAATTAAAGTTCATCCATGGATGATATTGGCTGTGATCTCAATCATTTGGTTACATAAACATACTGAACATGTGTATATCTGAATCTTTTTGTGAATTATCTATGAATATTGTCGTGTGATCTATCAATCATTTGGATGCATAGACATGCTGAACTTGTGTATATATGAATCTTTTGAGTTGTTGATTGTGAATGTTGGCTATGAATATGAACGTGTCCTGTGAACCTGAGTTTGATACGAATGTTTACCTGTTCTGTTGTACTTGTGTGTGAACTTGTTAGTATTTCTACTGTGGGATTTGTGACGTGTGGGTGTTAACGGCACACCTTCTTCCCGAGAAGAATTGCACCTGCTTTGTTAGGGTAGCAACGGCGCATCAGCTCTTTTTAATATTTTTGCTCTGTCTTCCCCCCTCCCCCGCTCAACCCCTGTCGTAATGTTTTCGTCCTCAAAACAAGCATAGTACTGCGTTGTTTTTGGGGCTTGATGAAAAGTCGAGTGCTGGTTTCTATAGGTTGGCCCGCCCAGCAAATGGGATGCTGGTCCACCACGGACTGGGAGGCTAAAAATGCAACTTGTATGGTGCAGAGGTAAGTAAAAAAACGCCATCGAGAGCCATCCACGGAAGAAAAAAAATCACGTCGGATGTGCTTCTTCAGTCGCGCCGCCGGCCCCCTCTTTAATCCAGTTCGCTCGGGGATCTAGCTGGTACTATCATTTTTTTCTAGAGGGCGAACAAGTATCAGCTAGGCCTAGGTATGCGTAGCCCACGACATACGGAGACAGTGGTTTCAACTTATTTTTTGAGTTCCATACCGGCCTATGGGCCTCCCAGCGTAGCTTTTACTTTTTCTTAAAGATCGGCAACCCAATGTATTTTCTTAATAAAACCCACATCTCTGTTCTATTTATCTATATATAAGAATAATAAAGCTGTGTCCAATTTATGTTTTTCCTTCTAACCACATTATATATATTTATATTATTACTACTATCGTACATTTTATAGGGACTTATATATACATTATAAAAACATCTCACGTGTTATTAACTTATAGAAGTAGATGTTTAACAGAAGTGGGCAAGGAAAATCCTGGTTGTTTTTGGCTCACGGGTAGGAAAATCCTGGTGATTGCGTACAAAAGCTTGTGAAGATTTTAAGGACCAATGTAATAATAACGCGCTCATTTTTATTTTGAGCAATAACTCGCTAATTTGTTAATTATATATATATAATGTGTCGCAACGGTTTATTTTTTGATATTAATTGCTCCATCTAACCTAACATTATATATAGAACGAGCCCAGCTAATTCGTGTATTTCAAGAAAGTGCAAATGGGCTGGAATTTCTTAGAAAATATTAAATGGGCCGCATTGACGTGAAATTATTTGTTTACCCAACCCAGCAAATGAACTGTACATTCTAGAAAACATGGGTTAAATATATGCCACATTTTTGCAGGCTGACATGTGGGCCAATAGGTCGAAGCCTACGCATGGCGTTGTCAACTTGGTCAACAAATGATTATGACATCCACATCCATTGGATTTATATCCAGCGGCCGACATGCACCTTCAATCTCTCGTCTTCTTTCTCCAGCGTCGCCGGGACCACCTGGTCCGGCCTCCGGCGGCTAGCGGCTCAGCTTAGCACGCATCGCTGCGAAGCACTACCCCACCGCCGGCCAGGCTATCCCTCCACCCCTCCACACCTCCTGTTATTCTCCACCGACTGCAGCCCCACGCCGCACCAGAACCAGTTATAACCCTTGTACTCCTCTCAATCTGCGACTCCACTTCCACATCTTCCCATCTCTGGGTCGTTCCCGTCCGGGGCCTCGCTGTCGTCCACCTCCTCGATGCGCTCGGCGCGGCGTGGTCAACCAACAAGAGTCATCAGAAGAGGACTGTACGTGGAGAGCCTGACGGCTGGGACCCACGAGGTCCATGGTCGCACGCAAGGAAAGTTCCTCCTTACTAAGCTAAAAAAATGTTTCCTCCCCCTGACAGCTGGGACCCGCCGGCTGTATCTTCACACGGAAGGAAGTGCCTCCTTGTTATGCGAAAAAACTATTCCTCCCGTTGACAGCTGGGACCCGTCAGATTTGGTGGCTGACTTGTGGGCCTACTAAGCGGACGTGTACGCAGGGCTTTGTCAACTTAATCAACAAATGATTCTAGCAGCTGGACCATTGGATGTTAATCCAACATCCGTGCTCCTTCTTCAACCTCTGTTCTTGCTCCTGTCTCCCGTGGGTGGCAGTGCTGCCGCGCACCCGAACCAGTCAAGTTTCCCACTCCTCTCCATCAGCGAATCCACTGCTGCGTCATCCCTATCTTTGGGTCGTTCCAGTCTGGGGCCTCGCCGTTGTCCATCGGCCTTGGTGCGCTCGGCACGGTGTGGTCACCGTGGTCAACAACCGAGAGTCATCGGAAGATGACTATACGTGAGAGGCTGACAGTGGGGACGCACCACGCCCATGGACGCATGCATGCAACTGCATCCTTTTTACCTTGAAAAATAATGTTTTCTCCCCCTGACTGCTGGGACCCACCAGCTACATCTTCGCACACTAGGAAGTGCGTCCTTATTACGCCATAAAGAATGAGTACTACCGTTGACAGCACGAACCCACAAGCTATATCTTCGCACGCAAGTGCCTCCTTATTACGCACAAAAAAAGAATACTCCCCCTGCTAGCTGGGACCCACCATAGTGGGAGGCTGACTTGTGGGCCTACTAAGTTGACGCGGACGGAGGGCTTTGTCAACTTAGTCAATATGAACGATTCTAACTCCAGTGATCGTACGATGTCCATCCAACGGCCGTAGTGCTTCTTCAACCTCTAGTCTTCTTGCTCCAGCCGCCCAAACAAGGGTCGGCCGTGCCGCCTGCTCCTGCCTCCCGTGTCCGGCTGTGCTGCCACCGATGGCCATGCCATCCCTCTATACTCACCCACACCTCCTGTTATTCTCCGGCGACGGCAGCCTCACACCGCAGCCGAAGCAGTCAACCCACGTACTCCCCTCCGCGTCGGCATCCACTGGCGCGTCTTCCCTGGCTCCGCGTCGTCCCCTTCCTAGGCCTCGCCGTCGTCCACCGCCCTGGTGCTCTCGGCGCGGCGTGGTCAATGTGGTCAACGAACGACTTCCATCGGAAGAGTACTGTACGTGGAGAGGCTGACAGCTGGGTCCACGACCACAGCAAGGAAGTGCCTGCTTATGACGCGCAAAGTACTTATTCCTCCACCTGACAGCGGGGACCCACTGGAAGGGCCACCGTATTTCACGAAAAAACGTTTCCCCCTGACTGCTGGGACCTAGCAGCTACATCTTCGCACGCAAGGAAGTGCGTCCATATTACGGGCAAAAAAATGATTCGCTCTCTGACTGCTCGGACCCACCAGCTACATCTTCGCGCACAAGGAAGTGCTTGACAGTCGGGACCCACCAAGTCGAAGCGTACGTACATACGATCAGTTTGTCTGCAGGCTGCAGCGATGAACCGTGGCCATGTAAGGAAGCGCACGTGTCGTAGTAGAGGCGCGCACGTAGCATGTATACGTAAGTACAGCGGCCAGGGTGCATGAAAGTAAATACGGCCACGTACGTACATACGGGCGGGGTCTCGAACGCCTACTCGCGCATACGTACAGCCAGGGCTCGTGTACATGGCTGGGTCAGAACGGAGAAACTGCATCGTCGTCGTGTTCATGGGGAGGCAACGGAATGCGTCGTGTTCATCGGGAGGCAACGGAACGCGTGCTGTTCATCGGGAGCCAACCGGCTTGGACGGAACAGCCAATAGAAACGAGCCCTGGCGTACCGCATAACGGAGGAAACGGCCTTGTGTTCGACCGGCCACGATCGAAATGGGATCCTGTTCCTCGGGAGGGGTGTGGCGTACCGCAAAATGGAGGAAACGGACCTCCTACGGTCAAAACGGGGTCCTGTTGATCGGGAGGGGTGTGGCGTACCGCAAAACGGAGGAAATGGACTTGGGTTGGAGCGCTACGGTCGAAACGGGGGTCCTGTTCATCAGAAGGGGTGTGGCGTACCGCAAAACGGGACTCCACGGGATATTGTTCATCTCCACCGTGGACTGCCTCCACGGGCTACTGTTCATCCACCGTCGACTGCCTCCACGGGCTCCTGTTCATCCAACGTCGACCTCCTCCAGCCTCGACCTGCGACTGTTCATCCACAGACTCTTGTTCATCCAGCCTCCACCGCTCCTCCACCGGCTACTGTTCAACCAGCCCTCTCCACGGGGTCCTGTTCAACCACCCCTCCACGGGCTACTGTTCATCCAGCCCTCCACCGGCTACTGTTCAACCAGCCCTCCACCGACTACTGTTCATCCAGCCCTCCACGGGGTCCTGTTCATCCACCGGCTCGATCGATCGGGGTCCTATTCATCGAGCGGCAATGGCCTCAACTACCACGGGGTCCTGTTCATCCAACCCCCCACCGGGAACTGTTCATCCAAACACCCCAACAACGCTCACTGTTCATCAAGGGAAGAAGGCAACAGTGTTCGATCGGCTTCAGTTAGCAGCAGTAGCAAAGGAATCACTCGAGTTCAGTTAACATCAAGGGATCGATCGATCGCTCGGGTTCAGTAACGCGTAGCCTCAAGTGCAATTGCTCGGGTTCAGTTAGATCCCAACGCCTCGCTCAGGGTCAGTTAGAGCGCAACGCCTCGCACACACGCGCGTACATATGAGAGAAAAACGCATTGCTCGGCCCCGACCACCCACCGTAACCGGAAACTACCCGATATTTTCCGCGCGCTCGCTTCTACCACGGTTTTTCCGTCATGGACGGCCCAAAGAATGTCATGCAGCTGTGTCTCCGGCCCACCCAGGACGGAAAGCCCATTTTATATCATGGTTTTTTGTCATAGAAGTAGGAGCCCACCACATCTACGATGATATCGGTTTTTGTCACAATTATCGTCATAAAAGTGTCATAAGCATGACAGAAAAAAATTCGTTCGGCCCAAAATGTCACGGATGTGTCTTTTTTTTGTAGTAAGACCCCGTGTGCACAAGGTGTGGGATTCTTCTGTGTGCAGCCCATGCGCACGGGGATGACTTAGCTCGTGCGCACGGGGTCCAACACGCAGAAATCCTACCCCTGCTAAGAACACTATAAAAAGGGGTCTTCTTCCTCCTCCACCCCTAACCCTCATGTCTTGTTGAGCTCCACCATTGCTACAACCCATTTTGCTCGTATCTCTCAATCCCTCCACCCAAACTTGTTGAAACTTTGGGACTAGGGAAGCAATACCCGATATACACTTTGACCAAGACCAATTCGTGTTCTCTGCAAGATGTTTTCACCATCGACTTGTTACTATTCGAGCTTGGGCTCCTAGGCGTATAGGGTTCCCTGCAAGATTTTTTCACCCTTTACTTGTTACTCTTGGAGTTTCGGCTTCCCTGCTTGCGGTGCACTCCAGAGACGTATGTAAAGGTGTGGTGGCCGCCTTCATGACCAACCCCAAGTGATTCAAGGCTCATCCATTGGGGGTGACTCAAGGAGGATACGATGAGTCTTTGGTGGTGTTCCGTGAGCTTTGGCTCCGGCACCGCTCCAACGGAGATTAACTCTTTCCCACGAAAGAGTGAACTTCGAGATAAATCTATCTTCCTGACTCACTCGTGGTTATCCTTTCCAGCCCTTTGCTTTGCTTTGTATGCTTGCTGGCTGATACGTCTCCATCGTATCTACTTTTCCAAACTCTTGTAAGCTTGTTTTGGACTCTAATTTGCATGATTTGAATGGCACTAACCGGACTGACGGTGTTTTCAGCAGAATTGCCATGGTGTTATTTTTGTGTAGAAATCATAGTTCTCGGATTGACCTGAAAATTTACGGAGAATTTTTATGGAATATATAAAAATATTGGCGCAAGAATCAACCAGAGGGCTGGGGCAGCTAGAGGCCACAAGCCCCGGGGGCCCGCCCACCCCCCGGGGCGTGCCCCTAGGCTTGTGGGTCCCTTGGACCACCTCCGACCCTAATTCCAATGCTACATATTGACATCTGTGGAGAAAAAACAGAGAGAAAGATTCATCACCTTTTACGATACGGAGCCGCCGCCACCTCCTGTTCTTCATCGGGAGGGCAGATCTGGAGTCCGTTAGGGGCTCCGGAGAGGGGGATTTGTCTCCACCATCATCACCAACCTTCCTCCATCACCAATTTCATGATGCTCACCGCCGGGAGTGAGTAATTCCATTGTAGGCTTGCTGGATAGTGATGGGTTGGATGAGATTTATCATGTAATCGAGTTAGTTTTGTTAGGGTTTGATCCCTAGTATCCACTATGTTCTGAGATTTATGTTGCTATGACTTTGCTATGCTTAATGCTTGTCACTAGGGCCCGAGTCCATGATTCCAGATCTGAACCTATTGTGTTTTCATGAATATATGTGAGTTCTTGATCCTATCTTGTAAGTTGTAGACACCTATTACGAGTTATGATCCGCATACCCCAAGGTGACAATAATTGGAATTCTTTCTGGTGATTACCGTAGTTTGAGGAGTTCATGTATTCACTAAGTGCTAATGCTTCCTTTCGGCTCTCTATTAAAAGGAGGCCTTAATATCCCTTAGTTTCCATTAGGACCCCGCTTCCACGGGAGGGTAGGACGAAAGATGTCATGCAAGTTATTTCCATAAGCTCGTATGACTATATACGGAATACATGCCTACCTTATATTGATGAATTGTAGCTAGTTTTGCGTCACCCTAGGTTATAACTGTTGCATGATGAATACCATCCGACATAATTATCCATCACTGATCCGTTGCCTATGAGCTTTTCAAATATTGATCTTTGTTAAGTTACTTTGCCCTTGCCACTGTTACAATTGCTACAAAACTGCTACTGTTACTTTTGTCACCGTTACCGTTACTTCCATACTACTTTGCTACTAAAAACTTTGTTGCAGATATTAAGTCTTTCAGGTGTGGTTGAATTAACAACTCAACTGCTAATACTCTTGAATATTCTTTGTCTCCCCTTGTGTCGAATCAATAAATTTAGGTTGAATACTCTACCCTCGAAAACTGTTGCGATCCCCTATACCTGTGGGTTATCAAGACCTTTTTCTGGCGCTGTTGCTAGGGAGCATACCTCTATTCTCTAAGTCACTTGGGATTTTTATCTGTTGATCATTATGAAGAATCTGAAAGATACCAAAACCAAGATTTTTTCCTCAGGACGAGGGGAGGTAAGGAACTGCCATCACACTCTGCACTTGATTCACCTTCTGTTTTGAGTAAGCTTGCGACACCACCACCTGCTAGTAATTCTGATATGTCACAAGTAATTGATGATGTTACTTCTGCTATGCATGATGCTTATGATGATGCTAGTGCTTTGCTTGATAATAATATGCCACTGGGTGAATTTCTTAATGAACAACTTGCTAGGGTTAGAGAGAACGAAATTACTGAAACTGATGAAATTATTGAAACTAAAGATTATGATTCTCCTCCTAGATATGAATTGCCTAAAATACCTGAGGGTTATGTTATGGATGAACATACAACTATAGACTTTTATGCTTGCAATGATAGAGATGATCTTAAGAAATTGTTAGCCAAGCTGAACGAAAAATCCTTGAATGCTAGAATGAAATATGATCCTACATTTGCTACTTCACCTATCTTTGTTCGTCATAAGGATTATGAATTCTCTGTCGATCGTGAGTTAATTACTTTGGTTGAATTTGATCCTTTCCATGGTTATGAAACTGAAACCGTTGTGGCACATCTTACTAAATTAAATGACATAGCCACCCTGTTTTCTCATGAGGAAAAAAATTTCTATTACTCTATTCTTAAGTTGTTTTTTCTCATTAAAGGGTGATGCTAAGATATGGTTTAATTCTCTTGCTCCTGGTTGTGTGCGTAGTTCCCAGGACATGATATATTACTTCTCTGAAAAATATTTTCCTACTCATAAGAAACAAGCTGCCTTACAGGAAATATTTAACTTTGTGCAAAGTGAAGAAGAGACTCTCCCACAAGCTTGGGGGAGGCTTCTTCAATTACTTAATGCTTTGCCTGATCATCCTCTCAAGAAAAATGAAATACCTGATATCTTTTATAATGGACTAACCGATGCTTCTGGGGAGCACCTAGATAGTTGTGCTGGTTGTGTTTTCAGGGAACGAACTGTTGAACAAGTTGAAATAATATTGAATCATATATTGAGCAATGATAATGATTGGAATCTTCCCGAACCACCGCCTAAGCCAGCTCCGAAGAAAAGAGGTATTCTATTTCTCAGTCCTGAAGATATGCAAGAGAGGCAAAGAAATCTATGAAAGAGAAAGGTATTAAAGCCAAAGATGTTAAGAATTTAACAACTATTGAAGAAATATATGGTCTTGATAACCCGACACACGTAGTAGAGGTAAATTCTCTCTATAGATATGATGAAGGTGATATTCCTCATAATAAACCTGCTAGTCAATGCTTGGATGAATTTGATAACTTTATTGTTAAATAAGAAAACTTCAATGCATATGTTAGTAGACAATTGAAACGAAATGCTTATATGCTTGAATGCTTGGGTGATTATATGTGTAGAAGTGTTAATGATCTTAAGCTTATTAGTAAACATGCTTCCATGGTCGAAACTCAAGTCGAACAAGTACTTAAGGCACAAAATGATTTTCTAAACGAGATGAACAATAAAAACAATGATCATGTTGTTAGATTTATGACTAGAGGTGGTAAATGACTCAGGAACCTTTGTATCCTGAGGGCCACCCTGATACGTCTCCAACGTATCTATAATTTTTGATTGTTCCATGTTGTTATATTATCGTTCTTGGATGTTTTACAATCATTTTACAATCTTTTTATATCATTTTCTGGGACTAACCTATTGACATAGTTGTCGGTGTCAAAACCGGCAGATCTCGGGTAGGGGGTCCCGAACTGTGCGTCTGAGGATCAATGGTAACAAGGGACAATGAGGACACAATGTTTACCCAGGTTCGGACCCTCTTAAAGGAGGTAAAACCCTACGTCCTACTTGATTATATTCGGTGAGTATATGGGTTACAAGAGTTGATCTACCTCGAGATCGTAATGACTAAACCCTAGCTGTCTAGGTTATGAGAATTCTGATGATCTCTATGGACTAAACCCTCCGGTTTATATAAACACCGGAGGGATCTAGGGTTGTACAGAGTCGGTTTGCAGAGGAAGGAATAGTATATCCAGACACCAAACTTGCAGTCCACGCATACAGGAGTCCTACCCGGACACGGGGGAAAAGTCTTCTGCTTTTATCTTCACGGCCCATCATTCCGGCCCATATCAAAAAGTCCGGACACCCGAGGACCCCCTAATCCAGGACTCCCTCAGTAGCCCCTGGACCAGTCTTCGATGACGATGTGTTCGGCACGTGGATTATCTTCAGCGTCGCAAGGCGGGTTCCTTCTCCTGAACATTTTAGCATAACTCTCTGCACAAAGGAACTGTATCTGGCTGTGTATACTTAATATAACCCTTAGCCACGAAGGCATGATATCAAAATAAAACAATGTCCTTTACTAACAACTTTTTTTGGCGAAGCGTCACATCTGGCTCTTTAACATTTTGAACCGTTTCCACGCCCCCGTTTCATGTTTCGAGGCATAGCCTCCATTGGCACGTCTTGTCAAAATAGAGATCGTGCCCGCCCATTACGGGATTCCCATCAATACGGTTTTGGGTAACCCAACTGCGCCATTCGCATGATCTCCTTGGGAACCTGCGAGTTTTAAGGCTTGAGAGGGGGGCGGTTGGTATTTAACTGCCTATAAGAGGGCAAAGATTCCTCCTTTTGCCCTCACGCCTTCTTCTAGCTCCCGCCTTCCCATCTCTGAGCTCCAGCGCCCGAAACTTCAATCTTTTCCACCGCCTCCAACCTCCCCAGCCATGTCTGGATCCAGTTCCAAGGGCAAGTGGGAGGCCTCCTCTGTCACTGAGAAGGACATCAAGGAGCTCCAGAGCGCGGGATATCTGTCTGCAGATATTGCGCATAGGCTCCTCGACGAGGATCAAGTCATCCCCTCTCCGGAGCCCGGCGAGAGGGTCGTATTCATTCCCCACTTCCTCCAAGGTCTAGGGTTTCCCCTCCATCCTTTCGTCCGGGGCCTCATGTTCTACTACGGGCTAGATTTCCATGATCTAGCCCCAAATTCCTTCCTCCACATATCGGCGTTCATCGTCGTGTGTGAGGCTCTTCTCCACATCCCCCACACTTTGGCGTATGGCTCAAGGTCTTCAATCTGAAGCCGAAGGTGATTGACGGTCAGCATGCGGACTGCAGCGGGGCTATGTGATGTCGCTTGAAGCTATGTCAGTATTTCCCCAAAGAGGAAGGGATGATGCAGCACAACGGCGATAGGTATTTCCCTCAGATATGAAACCAATGTTATCAAACCAGTAGGAGAACCAAGCAACACAATGTAATCAGCCCCTACACAAATAGCAACCACCCACAACCCGACGTGTTAAAGGGGTTGTCAATCCCTTTCGGGTAACGGCGCCTCAAATTGGTGCGTGGACGGGAGAAAGTTGTAATAGATTGAATAAATAGATCGCAAATAAAATAAAGTGCAGCCAAGTATTTTTGTATTTTTGGTTTAATAGATCTGAAAATAAATGCAAAGGAAAAGTAGATCGCAAAGGCAAATATATGAGAAAGAGACCCGGGGACCGTAGGTTTCACTAGTGGCTTCTCTCGAGAAAAATAGTAAACGGTGGGTAAACAAATTACTATTGGGCAATTTATAGAACTTCAAATAATCATGATGATATCCAGACAATGATCATTATATAGGCATCACGTCCAAGATTAGTAGACCGACTCCTGCCTGCATCTACTACTATTACTCCACACATCGACCGCTATCCAGCATGCATCTAGTGTGTTAAGTTCATGGAGAAACGGAGTAATGCAATAAGAACGATGACTTGATGTAGACAAGATCTATCTATGTAGAGATAGACCCCATCGTTTTATCCTTAGTAGCAACGATACGTACGTTTCGGCTCCCCTTTTGTCACTGGGATCAAGCACCGTAAGATCGAACCCACTACAAAGCACCTCTTCCCATTGCAAGATAAATTGATCAAGTTGGCCAAACAAAACCCAAATATCAGAGAATAAATACGAGGCTATAAGAGATCATGCATAAAAGAGATCAAAGAAACTCAAATACTTTCATGGATATAAAAAGATATAACTGATCATAAAAAAGTTCATCAGATCCCAACAAACACACCGCAAAAAGGGTTACATCATATGGATCTCCAAGAGACCATTGTATTGAGAATTCAGCGAGAGAGAGGAAGCCATCTTGCTACCAACTACAGACCCGAAGGTCTACAATGAACTACTCACGCATCATCGGAGAGGCACCAATGGAGGTGGTGAACCCCATCCGAGATGGTGTCTAGATTGGATCTGGTAATTCTGGACTCTGCGGCGGCTGGATCAATATTTCATCGACTCCCCTAGAGTTTTGGGAATATTGGGGTATTTATAGAGCAAAGAGGCGGTCCGGGGGGCACCCGAGGTGGGCACAACCCACCAGGGCGCGCCTGGGCCTCCTGGCGTGCCCTGGTGGGTTGTGCTCTCCTCGGAGCACGCCCAGGCGCAGCCAGGGCACATTAGGTGTCTTCTTCTCCAAAAAAATCTCTGTGAAGTTTCGTTGCATTTCGACTCCGTCTGATATTGATTTCCTACGATGTAAAAAACATGCAGAAAATAGCAACTAGCACTTGGCACTATGTCAATAGGTTAGTAGCAAAAAATGATATGACTATAAAATGATTATAAAACATCCAAGATTGATAATATAACAGCATGGAACAATCAAAAATTATAGATACGTTGGAGACGTATCACTATGGTAAGCAAGCTCCCCAACGCCGTCTGTCCCAAAGGGGCATTCGCCGAGACTGTGAAGGTGTGGCAGCAGGAGTGGTTCTATATCACCGAACCCCGCGACGCCAACTGGGCGGCCACACCTGATTTCAGATCCGGTCCCCCACTAGACTAACCTCATGGACCACCAAGGGCCTTGATTGGGGGTCTAAGCCGGAGTGCAGATGCTGCACAAGCGCATCACCAACGTGCTAGGCGAAAACACCGGTCTCACAAACGTGATTCAGGTGATGCTTGTCGGCCACACCCTTCCCTGCCAACTCCGAGTCTCCCCCATGTGGGAGTTCATTCCGGAGGGGCCCCGGACCTTGAAGCGCTTCTTCGGCATTACACACGAAGATATATGGAAGCAGCTCTTCAAGGCCCAGAAAAACTGGCCGCAGAAGACTGAGGACATCAGACTTGACATCAAGAATCCGGCCTCAGCGGTGAGCATAATCCATCCGAAGACTCATCCGGTTAATACTTTGGATATAACAAAGTTTATAATACCTATTTTCCGTATAGGGCTGGACGGCGAAGGCGGAGCGGATCAACTGTCCGGCACCACTACCTGAGGACCCGGCCACACCCCAGCTAATAGGGATGCTGGTCCCGGCGCCATATCAGGCACCGGAGAAGAAGGCCAAGAAGAAGAAGGGCAAGGAGGCCAAGGGCGTCCCCCGCCACAAAGGTCCTTCGAACGCGGTGTCCATAGAGACCGAAGCCCTCTCCTCCCACAAGGGAGGCGAGGAGGAAGAGGAGGAGGTGGTGGAAAGCGACTCTGCCCGCAAGGGGAGGAAGAAGAAGAGGACGGCCTCTGAAGACCCGGAGGGGGAGGCGCCCAAGAGGGGGGAAGTTGTCCTCCAGGACAGTTCGGACTCAGAATCCAAACTAGTCCGCAAGAATCCTCCAAGGGCGAAGCCCCTGGCCGAATCATAAGTATTCAGATACTGTTTATCTTTTATTCTCCCTTTCTATTATGTAAGCCATTTTTGTATGTGCCTTTCAGCCCTCCATGCGATCTTTCGAACACTCCATTATCGGAGGGGAGCTCTCTGCCACCCGAGATGGCAGAGAGCGAGACGCCGCCACGAGCCTCCTTGCCTGTCACCATGGATGACACCGAGGTGTTATCCCGAAGGACCTCTCCTGGCCAAGGAGGGGCGGGCGAGGCTGTCGAGAAGGCGCCCAAGGTTAATACCTCGGTCACCGAAGACATAGGGGAGGCGACCCCTGTGACGACCGACGGTGGGGACTCCCAATAATCCGGGCCCCAGCCGGACACCATTCCGGAGACCAATGCGGCTCCGAAATCAGGTGGGCAAACCCCTTTGAAAGAGGGGGAGGAGCATCAAATCCATCGGTGACCTCCACTAATCCGGAGGCGCCGAACACTCTAACGGAAGCACTGCAACGTGCTTCCATCATGGAGGAGAAACGTGTTGGGGAACGTAGTAATAATTCAAAAAAAATTCCTACGTGTCACCAAGATCAATCTAGGAGAAGCTAGCAACGAGAGAGAGGGAGTGCATCTTCATACCCTTGAAGATCGCTAAGCGGAAGCGTTACAAGAACGCAGTTGATGGAGTCGTACTCGTGGCGATTCAAATCGGGGAAGATCCGATCCAAGCACCGAACGGACGGCGCCTCCGCGTTCAACACACGTACAGCCCGGGGACGTCTCCTCCTTCTTGATCCAGCAAGGGGAGAGGAGAAGTTGAGGGAGAACTCCAGCAGCATGACGGGGTGGTGGTGGAGCTCGTGGTTCTTCGGTAGAGCTTCGCTACGCTCAACGGAGGAGGATGACTTGGAGGGGGAGGGCTGCGCCAGGGGCAAGGTGTGAGGCTCCCATGCACCTCCTCACTATATATAGGGGTGGAGGGGGCTGGTTTCTTGCCCTCCAAGTCCATTGGGGCATTGGCAAAGGTGGGAGGAAAGAAATCCCATCCTTTCCCTTCCCCACCGATTGTTATCCCCATTTTTAGGGATCTTGATCTTATCCCTTCGGGATATGATCTTATTCCTTCTAAGAGGGGATCTTGGTGCGCCTTGACCAGGGGTGTGGGGCCTTGCCCCCACTACCCATGTTCATGTGGGTCCCCCATGCAGGTGGGCCCCACTCCAGAACCTTCTAGAACCTTCCCGGTATAATACTGAAAAATCCCAAACATTTTTGGGTGGCCAAAATAGGACTTCCCATATATAATTCTTTAGCTCCAGCCATTCCGGAACTCGTTGTGATGTCCGGGATCTCATCCGTGACTCCGAACAACTTTTTGTAACCACATACAATTTCCCATTGCAACTCCAGCATCACTGAACCTTAAGTGTGTAGACCCTACGGGTTCGGGAACCATGCAGACATCACCGAGACATCTCTCCGGCCAATAACCAATAGTGGGATATGGATACCCATATTGGCTCCCACATGTTCCATGGGTGATCTCATCGGATGAACCACGATGTCGGGGATTCAATCAATCCCGTATACAATTCCCTTTGTCCATCGGTATGTTACTTGCCCGAGATTAGATCGTCGGTATCCCTATACCTTGTTCAATCTTGTTACCAGCAAGTCTCTTTACTCGTTCCTTAACACATGATCCCGTGGCTAACTCCTTAGTCACATTGAGCTCATTATGATGATGCATTACCGAGTGGGCCCAGAGATACCTCTCCATCATACGGAGTGACAAATCCCAGTCTCGATTCGTGCCAACCCAACAGACACTTTTGGAGATACCTGTAGTGCACCTTTATAGTCACCCAGTTACGTTGTGACGTTTGATACACCCAAAGCATTCCTACGGTATCCGGGAGTTGCACAATCTCATGGTCTAAGGAAATGATACTTGACATTAGAAAAGCTCTAGCAAACGAACTACGCGATCTTGTGCTATGCTTAGGAGTGGGTCTTGTCCATCACATCATTCTCCTAATGATGTGATCCCGTTATCAACGACATCCAATGTCCATGGTCAAGAAACCACAACCATCTATTGATCAATGAGCTAGTCAACTAGAGGCTCACTAGGGACATGTTGTGGTCTATGTATTCACACATGTATTACGGCTTCCGGTTAATACAATTATAGCATGAACAATAGACAATTATCATGAACAAGGAAATATAATAATAACTATTTTATTATTGCCTCTAGGGCATATTTTCAACAGTCTCCCACTTGCACTAGAGTCAATAATCTAGTTACATTGTGATGAATCGAACACCCGTAGAGTTCTGGTGCTGATCATGTTTTGCTCGTGAAAAAGGTTTAGTCAATGGATCTGCGACATTCAGATCCGTATGTACTTTACAAATATCTATGTCTCCATCTTGAATATATTCCCGAATAGAGTTGAAGCGGCGCTTGATGTGCTTGGTCTTCTTATGAAACCTGGGCTCCTTGGCAATGGCAATAGCTCCAGTGTTGTCACAGAAGAGAGTCATTGGGCCCAACGCATTGGGAATCACTCCTAGGTCGGTGATAAACTCCTTCATCCAGACTCCTTCCTGATCTGCTTCGAAAGCAGCTATGTACTCCGCTTCACATGTAGATCCCGCCATGACGCTCTGCTTGCAACTGCACCAGCTGACTGCCCCACCATTCAAAATATACACATATCCAGTTTGTGACTTGGAGTCATCCAGATCTGTGTCAAAGCTAGCATCGACGTAACCCTTCACGACGAGCTCTTTGTCACCTCCATAAACGAGGAACATATCCTTAGTCCTTTTCAGGTACTTCAGGATATTCTTGACCGCTGTCCAGTGTTCCACTTCAGGATCACTTTGGTACCTCCCTACCAAGCTTATGGCAAGGTTCACATCAGGTCTGGTACATAGCATGGCATACATAATAGAGCCTATGGCCGAGGCATAGGGGATGACATTCATCTTTTCTCTTTCTTCTGTCGAGGTCGGGCGTTGAGCTGCGCTCAATCTCACTCCTTGCAATACAGGCAAGAACCAATTCTTGGATTGATCCATATTGAAATTCTTCAATATCTTGTCAAGGTATGTGTTTTGTGAAAGACCACTAAGGCGTCTCGATCTATCTCTATAGATCTTGATGCCTAATATGTAAGCAGCTTCTCCAAGGTCCTTCATTGAAAAACACTTATGCAAGTAGGCTTTTATGCTTTCCAAAAGTTCTATATCATTTCCCATCAACAGTATGTCATGCACATATAATATGAGAAATGCTACAGAGCTCCCACTCACTTTCTTGTAAATACAGGCTTCTCCATAAGTCTGTATAAACCCAAACGCTTTGATCATTTCATCAAAGTGAATGTTCCAACTCTGAGATGCTTGCACCAGCCCATTGATGGAGCGCTAGAGCTTGCATACTTTGTCAGCATTCTTAGGATCGACAAAACCTTCCGGCTGCATCATATACAATTCTTCCTTAAGGAAACTGTTAAGGATTGCCGTTTTGACGTCCATTTGCCATATCTCATAATTATAGAATGCAACAATTGCTAACATGATCCAGACGGACTTCAGCTTCGCTACGGGTGATAAGGCCTCATCGTAGTGAACTCCTTGAACTTGTCGATAACCCTTACCGACAAGCCGAGCCTTATAGACGGTCACATTACCATCCGCGTCAGTCTTCTTCTTGAAGATCCACTTATTCTCTATGGCTCGCCGATCATCGGGCAAGTCCACCAAAGTCCATACTTTGTTTTCATACATGGATCCTATCTCGGATTTCATGGCTTCGAGCCATTTGTTGGAATCCAGGCCCACCATCACATCTTCATAGTTCGAAGGTTCACCGTTGTCTAACAACATGATTTCCAGGACAGGGTTGTCGTACCACTCTAGCGCGGAATGTGTTCTCGTGGACCTACAAAGTTCAGTAGCAACTTGATCCGAAGTTCCATGATCATCATCATTAACTTCCTCTCTAGTCGGTGCAGGCACCACAGAAACATCTTCCTGAGATGCACTACTTTTCGGCTCAAGAGGGGGTACCTCATCAAGTTCTACTTTCCGCCCACTTACTTCTTTCGAGAGAAACTCTTTCTCCAGAAAGGATCCATTCTTGGCAAAAAATATCTTGCCTTCGGATCTGAGGTAGAAGGTATACCCAATAGTTTCCTTAGGGTACCCGATGAAGACGCATTTTTCCGATTTGGGTTCGAGCTTTTCAGGTTGAAGTTTCTTGACATAAGCATCGCATCCCCAAACTTTCAGAAATGACAGCTTAGGTTTCTTGCCAAACCATAATTCATACGGTGTTGTCTCAACGGATTTAGATGGTGCCCTATTTAAAGTGAATGCAGCTGTCTCTAAAGCATAACCCCAAAATGAGAGTGGTAGATTGGTAAGAGACATCATAGATCGCACCATATCCAATGGAGAGTGATTACAATGTTCGGACAGACCATTATGCTGAGGTGTTCCACGTGGCGTGAGTTGTGAAAAAATTCCACATTTCCTTAAGTGCGTGCCAAACTCGTGACTCAAGTATTCTCCTCCACGATCTGATTGTAAGAACTTTATTTTCCTGTCATGTTGATTCTCTACCTCGCTCTGAAATTCCTTGAACTTTTCAAAGGTCTCAGACTTGTGTTTCATTAAGTAGACATACCCATATCTGCTTAAGTCATATGTGAGGGTGAGAACATAACAATAGCCACCGTGAGCCTCAATGCTCATTGGACTCCATACATCAGTATGTATTATTTCCAACAAGTTGGTTGCTCGCTCCATTGTTCCGGAGAACGGAGTCTTGGTCGTTTAGCCCATGAGGCATGGTTCGCACATGTCAAATGATTCATAATCAAGAGACTCCAAAAGTCCATCTGCATGGAGTTTCTTCATGCGTTTGACACCAATATGACCAAGGCGGCAGTGCCACAAGTATGTGGGACTATCATTATCAACCTTACATCTTTTGGCATTCACACTATGAATATGTGTAACATCACGTTCGAGATTCAATAAAAATAAACCATTGACCAGTGGGGCATGCCATAAAACATATCTCTCATATAAATAGAACAACCATTATTCTCGGATTTATATGAGTAGCCATCTCGCATCAAACGAGATCTAGATACAATGTTCATGCTCAAAGCTGGCACTAAATAACAATTATTGAGGTTTAAAACTAATCCCGAAGGTAGATGTAGAGGTAGCGTGCCGACGGCGATCACATCGACCTTGGAACCATTCCCGACGCGCATCGTCACCTCCTCCTTCGCCAGTCTCCGCTTATTCTGTAGCTCCTGTTTTGAGTTACAAATGTGAGCAACCGCACCGGTATCAAATACCCAGGATCTACTACGAGCGCTGGTAAGGTACACATCAATAACATGTATATCATATATACCTTTGGCGTTGCCGGCCTTCTTATCCGCTAAGTACTTGGGGTAGTTCCGCTTCCAGTGACCATTTCCCTTGCAATAAAAGAACTCGGTCTCAGGCTTGGGTCCATTCTGTTGCTTCTTCCCGGCAACTGATTTACCGGGCATGGCAACTCCCTTGCCGTCCTTCTTGAAGTTCTTTCCCTTGCCTTTCTTGAAACTAGTGGTCTTATTCACCATCAACACTTGATGTTCCTTTTTGATCTCCACCTCCGCTGATTTCAGCATTGAATATAACTCAGGGATGGACTTCTCCATCCCTTGCATATTGTAGTTCATCACAAAGCTCTTGTAGCTAGGTGGAAGTGACTGGAGGATTCTCTCAATGACCGAGTCATCTGGAAGATTAACTCCCAACTGAGACAAGCGGTTGTGCAACCCAGACATTTTGAGTATATGCTCACTGACAGAACTGTTTTCCTCCATCTTACAACTATAGAACTTGTCGGAGACTTCATATCTCTCGACCCGGGCATGAGCTTGGAAAACCATTTTCAGCTCTTGGAACATCTCATATGCTCCGTGTTGCTCAAAACACTTTTGGAGCCCCGATTCTAAGTTGTAAAGCATGCCGCACTGAACCAGGGAGTAATCATCACTACGCGACTGCCAGGCATTCATAACGTCTTGAGTTGCTGGGAAAACGGGTGCGTCACCTAGCGGTGATTCAAGGACATATGCTTTCTTGGCAGCTATGAGGATGATCCTCAACTTACGGACCCAGTCCGTATAGTTGCTTCCATCGTCTTTTAGCTTGGTTTTCTCTAGGAAAGTGTTGAAGTTGAGAGCAAAATTAGCGTGGGCCATTGGATCTACAAGATAGATTGTAAATACAATTTTAGACTAAGTTCAAGATAATTAAGTTCATCTAATCAAATTATTTAATGAACTCCCACTCAGATAGACATCCCTCTAGTCATCTAAGTGATACATGATCCGAATCGACTAGGCCGCGTCCGATCATCACGTGAGACGGACTAATCATCAGCGGTGAACATCTCCATGTTGATAGCATCTACCATACGACTCATGTTCGACCTTTCAGTCTCTCCTGTTCCGAGGCCATGTCTGTACATGCTAGGCTCGTCAAGTCAACCTAAGTGTTTCGCATGTGTAAATCTGGCTTACACCCGTTGTATGCGAATGTTAGAATCTATCACACCCAATCATCACGTGGTGCTTCGAAACAACGAACCTTTGCAACGGTGCACAGTTAGGGGGGACACATTTCTTGAAATTTTAGTGAGGGATCATATTATTTATGCTACCGTCGTTCTAATCAAATAAGATGTAAACATGATAAACATCACATGCAAATCACAAAGTGACATGATATGGCCAGTATCATCTTGCGCTTTTGATCTCCATCTTCGAGGCGCGGCATGATCACCATCGTCACCGGCATGACACCATGATCTCTATCATCGTGTCTTCATGAAGTTGTCTCACCAACTATTACTTCTACTACTATGGCTAACGGTTAGCAATGAAGTAAAGTAATTACATGGCACTTATATTGACTCGCAGGTCATACAATAAATTAAGACAACTCATATGGCTCCTGCCGGTTGTCATACTCATCGACATGCAAGTCGTGATTCATATTACAAGAACATGATCAATCTCATACATCACATATATAATTCATCACATCCTTTTGGCCATATCACATGACGTAGCATACCCTGCAAAAACAAGTTAGACGTCCTCTAATTGTTGTTGCACATTTTACGTGGCTGCTATGGGTTTCTAGCAAAAACATTTCTTACCTACGCAAAAGCCACAACGGTGATATGCCAATTGCTATTTACCCTTCATAAGGATCCTCTTCATCGAATCCGATCCGACTAAAGTGGGAGAGCCAGGCACCCGCTAGCCACATTACGAAACAAGTGCATGACAGTCGGTGGAACCTGTCTCACGTAAGCGTACGTGTAAGGTCGGTCCAGGCCACTTCATCCCACAATGCCGCCGAATCAAGTTAAGACTAGTAACGGTAAGCAAATTGACCAAATCATCGCCCACAACCACTTGTGTTCTACTCGTGCATATAATCTATGCATAGACCTAGCTCCTGATGCCACTTTTGGGGAACGTAGTAATAATTCTAAAAAATTCCTATGTGTCACCAAGATCAATCTGGGAGAAGCTAGCAATGAGAGAGAGGGAGTGCATCTTCATACCCTTGAAGATCGCTAAGCGGAAGCGTTACAAGAACGCGGTTGATGGAGTCATACTAGCGGCGATTCAAATCAAGGAAGATCCGATCCAAGCGCCGAACGGATGGCGCCTCCGCGTTCAACACACGTACAGCCCAGGGATGTCTCCTCCTTCTTGATCCAGCAAGGGGAGAGGAGAAGTTGAGGGAGAACTCCGGCAGCATGACGGCGTGGTGGTGGAGCTTGTGGTTCTCCGGAAGAGCTTCGCTACGCTCAACGGTGGAGGAGGACTTGGAGGGGAAGCGCTGCGCCAGGGGCAAGGTGTGAGGCTCCCATTCACCTGCCCACTATATATAGGAGTGGAGGGGGCTGGTTTCTTTCCCTCCAAGTCCATTGGGGCGTTGGCAAAGGTGGGAGGAAAGAAATCCCATCCTTTCCCTTCCCCACCGATTGTTATCCCCCGTTTTTAGGGATCTTGATCTTATCCCTTCGGGATATGATCTTATTCCTTCTAAGAGGGGATCTTGGTGCGCCTTGACCAGGAGTGTGGGGCCTTGCCCCCACTACCCACGTTCATGTGGGTCCCCCCATGCAGGTGGGCCCCACTCTGGAACCTTCTAGAACCTTCCTGGTACAATACCAAAAAATCCCGAACATTTTCGGGTGGCCAAAATAGGACTTCCCATTTACAAATCTTTACCTTCGGCCCATTCTGGGACTCCTCGCACTACAAAAAAAAAGACACATCCGTGACATTTTGGGCCGAACGAATTTTTTTTCTGTCATACATATGACACTTCTATGACGATAATTGTGACAAAACCCGGTATCATCATAGATGTGGTGGGCTCCTACTTCTATGACAAAAAATCATGACAAAAAATGGGCTTTTCGTCCTGGGCGGGCCGGAGACGCAGTTGCATGACATTCTTTGGGCCGTCCATGACGGAAAAAACCGTGGTAGAAGCGAGGGGGAGGAAATTTCGGGGAGTTCCCGGTTACGGTGGGAGGTCGGGGGCCGAGCGATGCGCGTTTCTCTCGTACACGTACGCGCGTGTGTGCGAGGCATTGGCTCTAACTGAACCCGAGCGAGGCATTGGGCTCTAACTGAACCCGAGCGATTGCACTGCAGGCTACGCGTTACTGAACCCGAGCGATCGATCGATGGCTGTTAACTGAACCCGATCGAGCGATTCCTTCGCTACTGCTGCTAACTGAAGCCGATCGATTGGATGAACAGTGAGCGTTGCGGGGGGGGGGGGGGGTTGGATGAACAGTGAGCGGTGGCGTTGCCTCTGGATGAACAGGACCCCGTGGTGTGGAGGGCTGGATGAACAGTAGACGGTGGAGGGGTGCCCGTGGAGGGGTGGTTGAACAGGACCCCGTGGTGTGGAGGGCTGGATGAACAGTAGACGGTGGAGGGGTGCCCGTGGAGGGGTGGTTGAACAGTAGCCGGTGGAGTAGCGCGCGGTGGAGGCTGGATGAACAGGAGCCCGTGGAGGCTGGAGGAGGTCGACGGTAGCCCGTGGAGGCTGGAGGAGGTCGACGGTGGAGATGAACAGTATCCCGTGGAGTCCCGTTTTGCGGTACGCCACACCCCTCCCGATGAACAGGACCCCCGTTTCGACCGTAGGAGGTCCGTTTCGTCCGTTTTGCGGTACGCCACACCCCTCCCGATCAACAGGACCCCCGTTTCGACCGTAGGAGGTCCGTTTCGTCCGTTTTGCGGTACGCCACACCCCTCCCGATCAACAGGACCCCCGTTTCGACCGTAGGAGGTCCGTTTCCTCCGTTTTGCGGTACGCCACACCCCTCCCGATCAACAGGACCCCGTTCCGAACGTAGGAGGTCCGTTTCCTCCGTTTTGCGGTACGCCAGGCCTCGTTTCCATCGCCTGTTCCGTCCAAGCCCTCCCGATGAACACGACCACGCATACCGTTCCGACCCAGCCGGTTGGCTCCCACGCGTTCCGTTGCCTCCCGATGAACACGACGCATTCCGTTGCCTCCCCATGAACACGACGCATTCCGTTGCCTCCCCATGAACACGACGCATTCCGTTGCCTCCCCATGAACACGACGACGACGTTGTTTCTCCGTTCCGACCCAGCCATGTACACGAGCCCTGGCCATATGTATGCTCGAGTAGGCGTTCGAGACCCCACCCGTATGTACACATACGTGGCCGTATTTTCTTTCTTGCACCCTGGCCGCTGTACGTACGTGTACATGCTACGTGCGCGCCTCTACTACGACACGTGCGCGCCTCTACATCCACCAGTATATATGTACGTACACGTTCGCGACCAGAATGACAACGCTACGTACGCTTCGACCAGGTGGATCCCGACTGTCAGGCACTTCCTTGCGTGCGAAGATGTAGCTCGTGGGTCCCAGCAGTCAGGGGGGAAACGTTTTTTTCGCAAAATACGGTGGCTCGTCCGGTGGGTCCCCGCTATCAGGTGGAGGAATAATTATTTTGCACGTAATAAGGAGGCACTTCCTTGCTGCGGCCGTGGACCCAGCTGTCAGCCTCTCCACGTACAGTCCACGTCCGATGGAAGCCGTTCCTTGACCACGTTGACCACGCCGCGCCGAGAGCACCAGGGCGGTGGACGACGGCGAGGCCTAGGAAGGGGACGACGCGGAGCCGGGGAAGACGCGGCAGTGGATGCCCACGCGTAGAGGAGTACGAGGGTTCACTGGTTCGCTGCGGTGTGAGGCTGCCGTCGCCGCAGAATAACAGGGGGTGTGGGTGAGTAGAGGGATGGCCTGGCCAGCGGTGGGAGTAGTAGGGGGCGGTGAGGCCTCCGCCGCATCGCAGCCGGCCACGGGAGGCAGGAGCACGAGGCACGACCGGCGCTGGTTTGGGCGGCTGGAGCAAGAAGACCAGAGGTTGAAGAAGCACTACGGCCGTTGGATGGACATCGTACGGTCACTGGAGCTAGAATCGTGCATATTGACTAAGTTGACAAAGCCCTCCGTCCCCGTCAACTTAGTAGGCCCACAAGTCAGCCTGCCACTATACTGGGTCCCAGCTAACAGGGGGAGTATTCATTTTTTTGTGCGTAATAAGGAGGCACTTCCTTGCGTGCGAAGATATAGCTGGTGGGTCCGAGCTGTCAGCGGCGGTAACGTTTTTTTCGCGAAATACAGAGGCCCTTTCGGTGGGTCCCTGATGTCAGGTGGAGGAATCATTATTTTGCGCGTAATAAGGAGGCATTTCCTTGCGTGCGGCCGTGGACCCAGCTGTCGGCCTCTCCACGTACAGTCCACTTCAGATGCATGTCGGTCGTTGACCACGTTGACCAGGCCGCGCCGAGAGCACCAGGGCGGTGGACGACGGCGAGGCCTAGGAAGGGAACGACACGGAGGCAGGGAAGACTCGGCAGTTGTTTCCCACGCGGAGGGGAGTACGACTGTACGAGGGTTTACTGGTTCGTCTGCCGTCGCCGGAGAATAACAGCAGGTGTGGGTGAGTAGAGGGATGGCTAGGCCAGCGATGGGAGTACGGTGGGGCGGTGAGGCCTGCGCGGCAGCAGAGCCGGCCGCGGGGAGGAGGGAGCAGGCAGTCCCGCCGGCGCTTGTTTGAGCGGCTGGAGCAGGAAGAGCAGAGATTGAAGAAGCACGACGGCCGTTGGATGGCCATCCAACAGTCACTGCTTGTGCGTCAACCTTTTTTTAGGAAAGCCTCAAATCTGTGGAAAACAGCATACAGCCCATCTGCCATTATTTCTAATAATTTACAGCCCATTTGCTAATTATTAAGGTTTTTTTGGAGCCCATATTCTTTTTGTTAGCATTACAGCCCATATTGTGGCCACGGTTAAAAAATTATACGAAATTTTGCATATTTCGGTGCGGTCCGAACTGTTTTTAATCCCGAAATTTCGACTCACATTCAAACTGATTTTAAAAATAAATGTATATCAATATAAAATCCAACAAATTCTCCACGCATAAAAATTAATGTAATTTAAAATCTCGAAATGAAAAAAAAGATATTTGAAACTAATTGCCGGTTTGATGTGTTTTAAAAATGTACAGCCCATTTCTCATTACTGATGGGCCATTTTCTCGGCCAGCCGAATGAAAGCTCTCCTCGTCTTGAAAGATTTGCAGCCCAACAGGCCTGACAAAGCGACTTACTTGGCAAATCACAAAAAAACTGGGCTGTGGCCGTGGACCCAGCTGTCAGCCTCTCCACGTACAGTACTCTTCCGATGGAATGTCGTTGACCACGTTGACCACGCCGCGCCGAGAGCACCAAGGCGGTGGACGACGGCGAGGCCTAGGAAGGGGACGACGCGGAGCCGGGGAAGACGCGGCAGTGGATGCCCACGCGGAGAGGAGTACGAGGGTTCACTGGTTCGGCTGCGGTGTGAGGCTGCCGTCGCCGCAGGGCCTGGCTAGCGGTGGGAGTAGTAGGGGGCGATGAGGCCTCAACGGCAGCACAGCCGGCCACTGGAGGCAGGAGCAGGCGGTCTCCCCGGCGCTGGTTTGGGCGGCTGGTGCAAGAAGAGCAGCGATTGAAGAAGCAGCAGGACCGTTCGATTCAAATCCAACGGTTACTGCTGCTAGAATCGTTTGTTGACTAAGTTGACAAGCCCTGCGTACGCGTCAACTTAGTAGGCCCACAGGTCAGCCTCCCAACCGGTGCGCCCCAGATGTCAGTGGGAGGAATCATTTTTTTCGCGTAATAAGGAGGCAGTTGATTGCGTGCGGCCAGGCCAGCGGAGGGAGTAGGGTGGGCCGGGGAAGCCTGCGCGGCATCACAGCGGGCCACAAGAGGAGGGAGCAGGCAGTCCCGCCGGCGCTAGTTTAGGCGGCTGGAGCAGGAAGATCAGAGATTGAAGAAGCACGTCGGCCGTTGGATGGACATCCAACAGTCACTGCTGCTAGAATCGTGTGTTCACTGACAAAGCCTTGCGTAAACAAGTCAGCCTCGAAATATGTGGCGTGTACAGCCCATTTGCTATTATTTTTATAATTTTTACTCATTTTCTAATTCATATGGAATTTATTGCAGCCCGTTTTCCATTTTTAGAATTGCTGGCCATTTTCTGGTCAGTACCAGGGTCAAAAAATTAACTAAATATGTGGGAAATTTTGAAAATTCGCAAATTTTTGCTGGGGAACGAAATATTCTTAATCCAAAAATTAATAGCCATACTAAAACAAATTTAAAAATAAATTAGTACTATGTCATGTTAAATCCAATGAAATACGTATAAGATATCAGTGAAGAACAAAAACAAAAAAAGAAACTTATATCCCATTTGCTATAATTTTTTTGGAATTTTCAACCCCTTTTGATATTACTTTTAACAGACATTGACCATACTCTTAAGCCAGGCCGGAATGCATCCCTCCTCGTCTTGAAAGATTTGCAGCCCAGTAATTCGGAGAAAACAAATAGGCCTAGCTTGGGTATTCTTCAAAAAGAAATACTGGGCTACCTATTTTCCCAAAGAACTGGTGCATGAGCATTTAGCTTTATTTATTTATTTACTTATTTATGTTTAGGGGACCATGAGCATGTACCTGGGCCGGATTCATGTGAGAGCCTCCCTTCCAGTTAATTATGGGCTTCTCTATTGGGCCTTCATCAGTGGGCTGCATGTTATCAACAAGTGGAAAATGTGTTCCGTACGAAAAATAGTATGCGCTACGTACGGTACGGGGCACTAAAGGATCGAACCGTGCAACGACTTCCAAAACATTGTGTTTGTCGTTCTAACAACACATTTATTCAACCAACAGACGAAATATACTACTGATTGTACATTGAAAACAGCAGCAGCAGCAACCAGGGCTGGGGGTGCAACAGAAGCAGTAAGCAGGCCAGAAGAGTGAAGACGCAGCTCTCTCTTCCAAACCAAACATCAGCCATCATTACAAAAGGGCTACCAAAAAAGAACAAGTGTATGCATCAAACTAAATAAAGATCCTACTACACCAAGTGTACGCATCTAACTAACTGGCTCAGTTAGACGTTACTATTTATTAAGCTGTGGAGATTGGCTGACGGCTTGAACCAGATGGGTGCCTGACGGGGGAAACTCCAGCCAGCAGGTCGAAGTCTGATACTTGCGACCCTCTCTCCTACTTTGGGCTGCAGAGCGTGGCGGCACATATCAGGGTATGGTGCATGCAGAGACGCATGGTACGCTGTGTACACACAGTTTTGCCTGATGAACGAAACCGCGCTGCCATCATGATCCTTGCCGTCGGTTATCTCCTGGTTAATCGGATAATTCAGTCCGACAAACAGAGAGCGTGTACCAAGGCTACTTACCAGCCTCCAGTCAAAAATTCCTGAAGGCCCAGAGAAGCTGGGATCCTGCTCAAAGACCTTGCAGTGACTGTGATTGTATTCCGCGAAACAACACGTCCGGTACGTGCGAACGATCATCAATCTTTCGCCGTCGTCTGATCGAGCCAGGAACCACCTGCAACTGCCATGCCGCTTTTCTTTGAAAGGTTCTGGGATTAGGAAGGGTAGGGACACCAGGCGGCCTACAACATCATATCAAGTTGGAGTCAAATAAAAAAGGGCTCTTGATTTAGTCAATCTTAAGAACAGCATGTTATGAGCATGAATATTTTTTCAGCAAATGTTGACAGTAATATAAGCAAGCCATCATGATATCATAGGAAAGTACTCCCTCTGTCCCATAATATAAGAACGTTTTTCAAGCTATGTAAGCTTGAAAAACGTTCTTATATTATGGGACGGAGGGAGTAACATACTGCTGTAACAGCCGTTTGTAGCGATGACTGGAGTAGGCCAGCAATACGTCCAGCCATAGAAGGAGTCGACAGCGTAAATGAAGCCCTTGTGTTCAATGGCATCAGAGAACCATGGAGGATGTATGATCCTGCGATGGACGTGCAGATTTATCCACTTACCGCAGTGACCTGTCAGATAGGCGAGACCGCGGTTGAAGAACGCAATTAGCCTGAAGTCTTTATAATTCGCAGATCTTGTGGGCACTTGGCAGATTACAACCTTGAGCAAATCAAACTTGGTATCATGTTGGCTACTGTAAGATTCCGAGTATTCTGGGCCGCGGTGCCAAAGCAGTGCAGTGTTAATCGAAGGAAGGGGGATCAATCGCCGGGTGTAGACCTCCACGAGCATCCAGCTGCCGCGACCGTCGACGAGCACCATCCAAGACGTGTTCATGCCGACCCAGTACATACCGTTAATGTAGTTGAGGCTGACGGGGATCGGATCGCAGTCAAGGGGGTTGATGCTCGCCACCCTACGATCGTTATGCTGCGTGACACGCCGTTTCTGAAGATCAGGCGGCATCAGCAAGCAAGGAGCTGGCTTAAAAAGCTCCGGCCTGAGGGCTTTGAGTAAACGGTACAGCCCCGACGAGCACGCGGCGAGCGGCATGGTACTGAGATTGTCCACACGCGAAACAATGAGCTTGATTACCTCTGTGGGGAGCGAATTCCAGCCACTCTTTCGGCGGACGCTGCTCGGTTCTGCCATTGTTAGTGCTTGGGTTTCGGACGAGGGGGGAGGCGCCTTAGCGGGGATGGAAGATTGGACGAGATTATGTGCGGACAAAGATGGAGAAGCGAATATGTGCTGCGGGAAGTGGACAGGTGATGATGACTACAGCACGCCGCTTGACTTACGAGACACATACCAGCAGCGTAGGGTCATGTCGATGCCAGACAACTTGCTTGAGTGATCACAGTACTGGTACTCCCTACAGTGCTATGCCCTAACTTGCTTGAGTAGAGTAGTAGAGTAGGACTCTGCTCTACTACTAGCACCGGAGGAGTAGTATATTCTAATCTAAAATAGTTACAAACTTCAATGCCCGAGCGTGGAACGACTACGAACCGTGCTCAAAGACCGTGTCTACGTGGTGTTTGGACATGGGCGACAACCTCAACGCCAACGGTGCTGCTCCCGTTGCACCGTATGTGTTTCTGTCCTTCCTGTTCGAAATCGTGGTAGAATTCATGTTTCTACTCTGTATCCTACTACTATGCTAGTCCACATGATTAGTTTCATCTCTGTTATAGCCGTCATGATTTATTTTGTGCTTATTCGGATTAAATCTCGTAGTAACTTGCTCATATATTCAACTGGCGCAACGTCCCCTACAGCCACTCCCGTTTCATGGACGGCCTGGTCGATGCCTCCAAGGAGCCCTTCGTCCACTGCTATGAGTGCCCGATGCCGTTTTGTGGCTCGCCGGCGGACATGGTGCATCACCTCACGGATGCGTGCAGCGGTCACTGCTGGCCCTTGGCGGAGAACATCAAGTACGAGACGTGCTACCCGTTCACCATGCCGGAGTCGCTGGAGGATCACCGCCGCCTGCTAGTCTCGGAGGAGGACGGCAGCGTCTTCCTCTTGATCGTGGGCACCGGCGAGGCCCGCGCAGGCCGCCGCCCCGTCTCTGTAATGTGCGTCAGGGGCGACGCCGCTGACGCTGACACTGACACGAGGCCGATGTACGGGTGCGTGGTCAGTGTTACTACCCCTCCGGGTCGCGTGGGCGGCGACACCGGCCTCATCGAACGGACTTGGACTCTGGGGAGCTGGGACTATCCCGCCAATGTGGACTTGGAAAACCCATGGCATCCTTTACCCGCCGACGCGGTGCACGGGGACTCCAAGGAGGTTCACCTGGACATACGCATTATCAAGTTAAATGTTGATCATTAGTCTTCGCTCAATGTAATCCGCTGTCTAAGCATGTGGAGACTTCCATGCAGGATCTTGCTCTATTGGAGTATCGCGCATGAATAAAAGTGTATCCGTTTATGGTTTAGTCTAGAATCTTCCATGTATGAATTTTTACTACAGTACTGGTGAAAGACTTACGATGAACCATTTCTTACATCTCCTCTGCCCGCTTGCAAGTCATCCTGATTTAATCCCTCCGTCTAGGTGTATAAGGGCATGGTTAATATTACTTAATAGTATAGCCAACTGTTGACTATAAGAAAGTGCCATGTCATCTGTAGCCAACATGTATAACAATCGATACTCAAAAACTAATTCTTAAAGATCATTTCTTGCAAAGCACAATAAGTGTTATTTCTTCACAAGTTTTGGATGCAGGTTGAACAGTTGAACGCTTTTGTTTGCAAAAGATACCTTTTTATCTATTTCACCCGGATGTTTGTGAGCTCTAGAGATGAAATAATATCCGAAGAAACCTATCGATACCCGTTACACATGAGATGACCCCCACATCCTTTGTCAAAATAAACAACTCCCCGATCAATGCATTTCACTCTTCGGTGCAACGCACGGGCACCTTACTACTATAGATTAGTACGACCAAAAATTGAACTAACATTATATATAGTACGATAAATGCTGATGCATGTCACCTAAAATTATATCATTCAAAACTATGTTCAAATACGAATCCAACGATATAGTTTTTGTTGACATGCACTAACATTTTGTCAGTTAAATCTTCAGTCAAATTCAATGGGGGACTAATAAACCACGACCGATGTAGTACAAGTGTAGAGGGCGGCGCTGCACGGGAGTCTCACCTCTCACCCCGCTCGTGGCGCGGCAGTAAAGCCGTCATATCACAAAACCCAACCACTCCCAGTAATAAGTGGCCTGGTAAAATAAACGGACAAGCAACCATCACATCCCTCCGTCTTTTTTGCATTTCATCTCTCTGCATTTACTTTCTCCGGTTCATCTCGCACACTCGATCCCTAGCTACTACTCCTAGGGCCAGTTCTTTTGGCGGCTTCCCCAGCTTTTCCCACAAGACTAGTCACAGTGGAGAGTAACAATAAGGCGCCTCACTCATTTATTTGGGCTTCTAAACTACTACTCCGTCCTGGTTTATTCCTCACCATTGTAATTTGTGCTAAATTTTGACCAAAGATTTAACTGGTTTATTCCTCACCATTGTAATCCCTCCGTCTAGGTGTGTAAGTCATCTTACGAAAACCAAATAATCCCAAAACACTTAGGCGCGGTGCATTAACTTCTACTCCGTACCTCGTTTCTTGTTTCTTGACATATCAACCAATAAGAGATAAAGAGTGTGCATGCTTTTAATGACTTGAGATATCAAACACGACATGCAGTGGTTAGTTCATTGCATGCAATACTATTAATTAGCAAATAAACATTAACGTTTCTCGTTTTCTCCTCCTCCTTGGTCACGGTGCACAGCCTAAGATGACTTACTCACCTAGACGGATGGAGTAGTGCATGTGACATGCACTAACATTTCATTAGTTAAATTTATGATCAAAATTTGACACAGATTACAATGGGGACCAATAAACCAGGACGGAGGTAGTAGTTATGGGATTACTAATCTAGAAGCCTAAAAGAACTGGCCCCTGGTACTCCTACTAGTAGTAGTACTCAAGTTGGAATTCCAATTGCACGGCACAACTTGTTAGGCAAAAAATTCGATACAGGGTGTAGGAAGCGGTTTGGGAATTTGCATGCCTTTCCAACCAGTGAGATACTCCGTACAAAGTACGACAGAGAAATAACCACAGAGAAGGAAGCTAAAAGTAAACAATCAAACGAGCATTTTTGCATTTGTTTTGCATTGAATCGTTTCACAAGCTTGACTAGTGCTGTTTTTCTACTTTTACAAAAACCGCATCGTAATGTTAAAACGTGCATTTGCACGTACATAAGTAATAGTAGTACTCCCTCCGTCTAGGTGTATAAGTCTTCCCTCCTTCTTGGTCACGGTGCACAACCAAAGATGACTTATTGACCTGGACGGAGGGAGTAGCACAGTCTGCAAGCATATATCGAGAGAGACGTGTAGTGCGATAGTATATAGTAAAGTTTGTGCTATATGCACGTACTTGCAAAATGCGTACGAATACACAAGGTTTCCAAACTTTCCCTTTTACATACTTAATTAAGGACGCTAAAAATTCCTGAACGTTCGGGATTTATCATTTGCGTCCCAAAACTAATGAGATCGCCTTACGAAACAAAAATTATACTCCTCCTAAAAGCCACGGCGCTCGCAGGAGCGCTTGCGGCGCGCCACGAGTGCCCTGGTGCGCGGCCGTTTCCCAGCGCGCCGACACAACGCCTCTTCCTCAGCCTCGCAACTCGCGAGGTGCTGATTGGCGGCTTGCCGGCGGGCGAGCGCGATCTCACCGGTGTGGTGATCCGGCCCAACAGGTACTCCTCGTGGAAGCGTGCACCCGGTCCACGTACCGCCAAGCGTAGATGAGGCGCTTGGGCCCGACTGCACTCAGGGCGTCGGCACGGGCGTCCTCCGCCACCCTAACGGCCCTCGCACGAGCCTTCTGCCAAAGAGCCAATTGCCTGACTCTCTCGGACGCGACATAGGCCTCCCAGGAAGCTTGTTCCGCGGTGCGCTTCTCTTCCTCGGCCTTCTTCTCCGCCTCTATTTTGGCATGCTCTGCTGGAGGCAAAGCCTCCCACAAGGCGACATCCATTTCTTTCCAAAGCTCCTCAAGGCTAGGGGGCTCGGCGGGCGGCGCGGCGTTCTCCTCATAGCGGGGAGCCGACGCGTCCTCCGGCGCGCGTGCTGGCGAGATTGGGAACGCCGACGCGTCCACCTCGACGCGTCGCGGCAAGGAGCGGAACGCAGACGCGTCTTCCTCGACTAGTGGAGGCGAGGAACGGAACGGCGACGCATCGCGTTGCGGCGAGGAACAGAACGGCGTCGCGTCGCGTAGCGACGAGGAGCGGAACACCGACGCGTCCTCCTCGGCTAGTGGCGGCAAGGAATGGAACGGCGACGCGTGACCGTCTGCGCGGTGCAGCGAGGGGCTCCTAGGGCTTGGGAGGGGCGATGCCATGGTGGTCGACGTGAGAGGGAGGGGGAGGAGATAGCGATGAATGTGAACGTGAGGGGGAGGTGATAGCGATGTCGTGGGAGGCGCAGTATTTATAGCGAGCAATGGCACACCTACGTAAGATATGGACTGAGCTGCACTGACTTAACTGCAGGTCCAGTTGCGTCACTGACATGTGGGCCAGACCCCTGTTGGGCCCATATGTCAGTGACCCAATGCACCTGCAGTTAAGTAATAGCTACGTGGGCATATTTGTTGGAGTAAATTACGGGGGAGCGAAGGGGTGGAAATATTGCTGGTCACAACGGATTGGACGAGCGTGGGGGAGGAGAGTCATGCATGCAGATTTTTCACACGGGGTGGAGTGGTGGGACCGCCGGAGGGAGAAGGAGAGTTTGGCAGGCATATTGTTTCCACACATGGAGAGGAAAAGATTTGGAGACGAACGGGCTTCCTGCAGGTATGGGGAACGGTGCATAATAAGTCATCTTGCATGCCGGGCTAGGTATAGTCTCAAGTCATTAAAAACATACACGCCCCACACATGTTCATATTTCAAGGTGCACTAAATTATTGCATGCGATGATTAAGGCTGGCCATAATGGTGGTATCTTAGCTGGTATCATGCACACGGGAATAGCAAACATGCTGATGTGGCAAAGAATTAAAGAAGAGAGGGGGGTTAGAGTAACTAGTGTTCATGCATGCATTGGTAAACACATTTTTTTGTGAAGAACGACAGCACTAGTTGAGTACTTTTGCAGACTTCAAAAACTATTCCACCGCCTCTACTATCTTGCTAAGAGTAGGTGAAATTTTTGAATCGAGCCCTTTAAACTAGAAGGGAGGTAGTGGTACTCTAAGGCTGGTCATAGTGGGGAGTAACTTAGACTAGTAACATGCATATGTTACTAGTCTATGTTACTACCTCTATAGTGCATAGTATCATAGATTAGTATCATAGGTGGTCTCATTTATTGCCATGCATGACACATAGTAGCATCACATTTATTATGTTACGGTATCTACCTATGTTACTATAACCATCTCTCTCTTCTTTAATTGCCTACCACATTAGCATGTTTGCGAGTCCCAAGTGCATGATACTACTTATGTTACCCCCACTATGGCCAGCCTAATAGCTAACCTTGTTGTGATGACAAGATAGGACATGGCACGCACCTGGACGGAGGAACTAGTCTGCACTGTGCATTTAAGTTTTGTCTGAAGTCAATGTACCTCTACTTTCACCAGACTTATAGAAAAATGTGTCAACATTCACAATGTTAAATCAATATTTTTACACTCATTATAAAACGTAGTTCTTATACTCATTATAATCAGTATTGTAGATATTGATATTTTTAGTATAAATTTGGTCGTGGGATTTCATTGATGCCTGTCAAAGCGTGGAGGAAGCGGAGCTTAGGGCATGCATTGTCGGTCTCTACATAGGTATTTCTCTTCATAGGTATTTCGCTTTTGTGGTAGCGTCTCTTGCATCGGGGGACTATGACAGGTCTGCTATGCGTGACCTGAAGATGAAATTGTTGAGCATCTCAAAGTTGATCAACAATCTTCAATTGTCAAAGATTAGCCGTTCGACCAATAAGGTGGCACACTTAATCGCTAAGTATAGCTTTGACAATAGATTAGATGGTATTCTTGTAAATAATGTACCGCCCTGTGTGGTGAATATTGTATCGAATGAGTGTACTGGTGTTGCTGGTTAATTGATATAAGGTGGTGTTCAAAAAAAAGTATAAATTTGGTCAAACACTTTGCAAACGGTTGACAGGAGTAAAAAGGACCAGAGGGAGTATCATGCATGCGGAGTAGGCAAACAAAATTGCTTGTCTAAAAAAAGGCAAAAAAATTGCTCATTTATAGCCGGTCGAAGTCTCAAAGGGCGCGAGCGCGTGAGGGAGGTGAAGGTCGTGGGAGGCGCGACGTTTGACAGAATTAAGTGAAGTTACATCCACGCGCCGGCATGGCGTGCGAACGGGCACAAGCTATACCGTCGGGCCTACGATATGGGTCTAGTAGACATGACATCTAGTGGGTCCCGCATAGTTCTCGAGAACTCTTCTGGGGCTTGCAGTCGTTTATCCACCGGGCAAGCCAGCAACCCCACGCTGTTCGCACGCCCTACTCGTCCCCGTCTTCTACCTTACAACAGTTCGCTCCCAGTCGTCCCGTCCTTTCACATTAGTTCGCTCCCAGTTTTTTTTGCGGGGTACAACAGTTCAACTTCTCCTAACCCTCCTCCAAAATCTATGGCCTCCCAAATCTCCATGGTCGCCGCTGAGTACCAGGTTAGAGCCATCACCGGCAATCAGTTCATGGTCATCTACACACGTGGATCCGAGACGGTGAAAGCATGGCTTGCTCGCTTCCTACGCATGTTCAACAGTTCAACGGATGAGTGGGTCGCTGGGCTAGATGTTGAGTACACCATAGTCCTGGGACGAGAGAAGGATCTAAAGGACGAAGAGAGGAAGAAGCCCGCCCTGATCCAGGTTTGCGTACATAACGTTTGCTTGGTCTACCACATATGCCATGCCGACGTTGAGTGCCAGGATTTTAAGAACTTCGTCAAGGAAAAAAGATTGAAATTCGTTACTGTAGGCTTTAAGAACGTCAGGGATGTTCTGCGTCGGATAGGTCTCGTTGTAGACCAGCCCTTCGATCTCCAGAAGGCAAGCCTGGTGTCCTCCTCTCAACCTTCAATGCTAACCCTGGCAGCAGCCATGATTGATCCTTCGTACGCTAAACTGAAGAAACCTCATCACGAGTTTCATCATGCATGGGAGTCGAAGACATTAGATGAAGATCACATCCTGTACGCAGCAATGGATGCCTACCTTTGTTTAAATATCTACAAGGGTTGGATGAAGAAGCAGAGCGCAGTGTACGGTTCAAGCAAAGAAGCGTCGGCGAAGAGGAAGAGGAAGAGGGACGAGGACAAAGTCGAGGACGTGGACTCGGACTCCGAGTAGGTGGCAGTGTCGTTGCTCATGCTGGTTCTACTGCAGTGTCAAGCAGACTAGTTGCTTAGTTTATTTTCAAGGGTGTGTTGTGCTGAGGCCCCAGCGGAACTATGTTTATGTTCTTTCTTGTTATTTGAACTCTTTAGTACGTACAGTAGTACTAGTACTATGTCTTACTACTGTTCTTCTTGCAGTTGGTACTACTGCTCGTATCTTCGTGTTCCTACTGTACTTAATACACTCGTACTAGTAGTATAATTTGGGTCAGTCGATTTGTGAAAGAAGTTCGATGGAGCGAAGATAGAAGACGGCAGAAGAGGTGGAAGAAGCCCTTCTAGCCATCCATGTTGCATCAAACGGCATGAGTCGACTGACCCAAATTGCTCCTTCAGATTGCAGGATCCACGTGGCATTCAAGGTCTCGAAGGTAGATTCCGCGTCCGCACCCGGTTTGCGGGCTCGACGCGCGCGCGACTGGCTTCCGCCGCGACAGCCACCATGCGCGCCTCCTCCGCGCGGGTGGAGACAACAATGGCACGCTAGTTAATAACAATAATTTGCATGTAATTTTTATTCATGAAAAAAATATTGTTTATACCTTTTTATTTTTAATATTGTTAATAACAATAATTACCTTAGGTAGTTTAAAGGCTGCTTTTGTCCTGAATGCAAATGATATTTATATAAAGGTAATGTTTATTTCAACATTTTGATATCTTATTTTCATTTTTCTAAGTTCATATGAATTAGTTATGAATTTTCAAAGTTTTGGTCAAACGGTCAAAGGGCATTCGAGGGACCAAGACGGAAAAAGTAAGGGCAAAACTGAGCAAGCTCGAAAAGTAAGGGCAAAACCCGTGGGTAGGAACCAACTAGGGGTAAAAATGCAATTGTCCCTAGTTTTATATATAAGGTTGGTAAAACTTAAAAGAAAACCGTACTAGTACACATAAACATTAGACTTAGGCAGCGCTTTTATTAGTTAGTACCACAGCCATGATACGGAATCCTGTGCAAGCGCGTGAACCGCGGCCGCGCGGTCGATCGAACGGTGCATCACCGTGTCGCGCTCGAAGGACATCCACCGAAACTTTTTGTGTGTGTGAAAACAATCCTCGAATATTACTCAACTTTTTTTTCCTGTGAAAGTTCTTGACGTTGCAATATTTGCATATATTTGAGTTTAGCTCCAGTTCGTGTTTATTTGGATTTGGACGTTTTAGGTGCGCCCTAGTTTTTTTAATACTGATTTTGTGTGTGTGACTGAGAGAGAACGTGTATTTGTCCATATGTGTGTTGTGGCGGAAGGGCAATGTGGAGATGGTGTGCGTGTGATACAGACATAGAGAGGTGTGAATGTACAAATGATCATGCATGAGTGAGACATAGACAGATGTCGATACGTTGTGTATACATGAGAGAACGGTCTTCTAGTTTACTTGTGTGTGTGTGAGAGAGAGAGAGAGAGAGAGGGAGAGAGAGACAGAGAGAGGAGCATCCGTAACACAACAACCATCTCTCTCGATTCGTCCGTCCCTCGCACGGTCGCATGCAACACATGCATCAATGCGCACATTTTGACACCCTCACCCGGCCCCTGCCCACCTCAAGGCCCGCACAATCTCTTCGTGAATACCCATTTCTCTCCTTAGGTTTGTTTTCTCTCAATATCTGATGCACACACACACACACACACAGAGAGAGAGACACACGCAGCACAACACACACACACACTCCCCCGAGCACACAATTCATCCCCATCCAAGGTTATATGGCGACCACTCTCGCTTGTGCTTCTTTGCACCCCAACATGCACAACACCTCAATCTTCAAAGAGGGCATCAAGCAGATCGAAGACAGCGACCACACCGCGCTAGAGAATGCAGGGTCATTTGGAAGCAGGGTGATGTGACGACGGCTGACTGACTCCTCCCCACCCTCTCTCTCTCTTGCACAAAATTACCAATCCCTCTCTCCCCCGCACAAAATTTTCAATCCATCTTTCTCACATGTACATGTTTTTCCAGCTCTCTCATCAAACATGTTGTCTCTTCTCCCTCCACATATACAGAATGCAGATGCACATGCATCTCATGTATATTACATGTATCCATCTTTCTCACAGACCTAACTTCTTCCTCTCTCTTTCTCTCTCTATCTCTCTCTCTCTGTCTCGTTAGGTTTGTCTCCGACTCTCTCGTCCACATACATACAATCTTTCCCGCCCTATCTGCTCCATCTTCAAAAGCTCTCTCTGCATGTTTCATTCACACATTGGGATATGTCAAAATGTTGCTTCTATAATGGCTGATGTAGATTTATGGTTGTTTTTGTTGCATCCTACAAAGTAATAACTATGAAATGCATTTAGATTCTCATTTTACTGGGATTATGTGAGTTTGAGCATGTTGTGAAGTACTATAGACCTTGTATACATCTTGGGATTCTACAATGATTGTTACTATTGAATTGTATAGACCATTACATTCGAAGTCAATAGGCTAATATATTTATTTCACAATTTCAACAAATGATTAGTTCACTACAAACTAAGAAAACAAATGTGTACTCCCTCCATTTTTATTTAAGTCCGCGTATTAGCATTGGTCAAAGTCAAGTTTTGTAAACTCTCAGAAATCTTATAACAAAAAATATTAACATATACAATAACAAATAAATACCATTAGATTCATTATTGAATGTACTTTCACATCATACATATTTGTTATGGTAAATGTTTATATTTTTCTATAAACTTGGTCAAACTTTAGGAAGTTTGACTTCGGTCAAACCTAATATGCAGAGTTTACTACTACTACTCACTAGTTGCTTAGCCGAATCACTCAACACGCCACACGGGGAGTCCAGTGTCACAAAATTTTGAGGTCAGCGGGAAAATCTCCTGCGACCCTGATTTGAGCAGTGGGAAGTTACCATCGTAGCCTTCGGAACAGGCCTACGGATGACGCTTGGTAGGGGGCTGTTTTTGTAACTTCAGGTTCACCCTACCCAACCAAAACCACCCCGGCACCCAGAGTAGTACACCTGAATACTCCCCATTTTCTATCCCCACCGCAAAATAGACTTCTCCACGGCACCGCAGCCTTCGTGCTCCTCCCCTTTACATCGGCGCACTCGTCCACCGTAGCACATCTGCCTCGTCGACGACCTCGTACGCCGCACTGGAGCCGGTCCACCGTCGTCGTCGTACACGGAGCCTCTTCCCCAGAATCGTCTTCCACGGTCTCGGATCTGCTTCCCGGAAGCCGACGCCAAGCGCAGAAGTACCACCATCGTGGACAATGAACTGACTCCCGTTGCCGACCATGACTCACAGAGGCCGCCGCGACCATCGTTCTCCACCTCGAATGGTAATGTGTGTTCGAATCACTTAGCAGTACATGTGCAATTCCAATTTTGTTCATACCTACCCTTCAAATTTCCTGGGTGCTATTGGTCCTGTAAAAGTAATTAGTTATAGCCTCCATTGTCCAACAGAATATCAGCTTGTAATTGTGCGTCGCTCCTATATCGCGCTAGTAGAGAAGAGAGTAGAGATAGCAGAGACGTCGGGAACGGATCGGGCGCGCGGGAAAATGCGGCCGGGCGTGCGCTAGTTTTGGCGCGCGGCGTCCGACGCGCTTTATAAAATCCAACGCCCTCCCACCGCTCTGTTCCTTGCCACCGCTCTCTCCCTGCTTTGTGCCTCGCCACCGCTCTCTCCCCGCTCTTTTTTGCCTCGCCGCCGCCGCGCCACAATGCCGCCGCGTCGCCGGGAAACTTGGGGGTACCGCGGTGTCCGCGCGCGCCCCTCCGACGGCTTCTCCGCCGAGATCCGGTTCCGCAGGATGCAACTCGGCCTCGGCAATTTCGACACCACCAATGAGGCCGCCCGCGCATACGACGCGGCGGTGTGGTGCCTCTGGTGGCCTCGTAGAACATTGAACTTCCCCAACGTGCCGACGCGGGAGCGGGCACAGGAGCGCGCGCCTCTGCCGCGGCTTAGGGCGCTGTGGCGCCAACACTTCCCCCAGGACATCCTATCGTGAGGGCGGAGAGGGATAAGAGGAGGGCGGAGCGAGCCGCCTATCGCGAGGACAAGCGTAGGCGAAAAGCGGACGCTCAATTCAACATGAGGCTAGGAGCAGCGTCGCCTTGGGAATCCGACGACGATCGGTATCTTCACGCCTACAGTCAGACGTCGGAGGAGGACATCACCGAGGAGGAGTCGGACGACGAGGAGTAGTTGAATTATCTTTTTTTATCTATCTATGCTGAGAACTATCCTCTACTCTCTAGTATCTACTTCTCGATCTCAGCACTGTAAAAGCTTTTTTAAAGCGCCGCGCGTTGCGATTCTGTTGGAGATGCTCTAACATGGCAGACGAGTGCTTTAATGTTGCCCACAAGATGCGCGAGTATTACTAGTAGTATATTTTTCTTGCCATGTTGAGATTTTAAAACCACGAGTGCGAACATGCTGAGGAGCAATGAAGACCAAACACGGGATATTCGGGACATCTTCAAGGAGCGTGGCTAGTTAAAGAGGAGCTGCACCGAACCTGTAAAACGAGCTTTGGTAAGTAACACCCTTTCAATTACTTTCGTGTAGCCTCGTGTTCTTCGTTGTGTATATGGTGTAGTTTCTGTTTCTCTTAAGTGTGGTGTTCTTCGATGTGTAATAAGAAGAGTCTTAATCGTCCTAATGCTTTCGTTTTTAGCTTGATGTAGGAAGTGGGTGTTCTCACCTTGTAGTTTGTTTTTATTTTTTTACCTTTTGAATTCACTTCTCCGAGTTCTGTTTATCTGGCTTCTACTAACTGGATCTAGGTTGCTCTGAGTATAGATCTAAAAAAGAAGTAACTTCATGTCAGGATGCAGTTCCTGCGAGGAGGGAAGTATGGTCAACCTCGAGATCATGTTTCCAAAATGAGGCTGGATTACACACAAGGTGCCAGTTCCCTAATGATGCTGGATTAGACACAAGGTGCAAATTCCCAGATGATGCTGGATTACACACAAGCCAGGTGGAGTCGTCAGCTGTTTGTGTCCTCATGGCATTAGTAAAGGCTGAAAGAAAGCGTGCAGCAACCCTTGAGAATGTAGCTGAGTTCCTGAAGAAGCGAAAAGAGCAATCAGATGCTCTCTTCACCCAAGCCAAAGAAGAGACGGAAGAAGCCAGAAATAAGCTAGCAGAGGCAGAGCAGGCTAGGCATCTCCTGCTATCTAAAACTGTTGTCAATACAAAATTTCCTTCATAATAGCTAGGTTCAAATGTCTATCCAGTCAGCATGCCTGTTGTGATGTCCGTGCATCTACTGATGTGGCACAAAATGTTTTTTTGGGTCATGTAATAACAACAATTACTTTCCAAACAATAACAGACGAAGCATTGGACATGGTATAGTTCACGCGCAAGCCCGACATTCCAAGTTCAACTTCCACATCAAACTCATGTTCACAGATATCTGCACATTCATACATAATGTCCACAACCATGATTCACTTCAAAGCCAAAAAAATGTGAGGAGAGTTATAAATAAAGAAAATCCTCTACTAGTTCCTGCTACCAGTGCGAGCACAACAAGTCAAGACCATGCGTAAATTAATTATATTTTAGTCATTTTTTGTGTTCTAAAATGCCTGCCGGCTCGCGGAAGGACGTGTTACCGGCACACGCGCAGATTCAATGAAGGCAGGCGGGGAAGTCTTAAGCTGGTTGCACGCGGCGAGGAGGCGTGCTCAGCCGGGCCTGCAGCGAGTGCGGCTCTCTTGGCCGGCGCGCCGATTCAATGCTTGCGCTATGAGAGGTCGCGTCCGTGTCAGAGAAATCACTCCCTCCAGTCCTTTTTTGTTTGGGTATAACAAAATATCGTTTTCCATTCACATTTTACAAGTAAAATTTGTGGACAAACTTTGACCCAAAGTACGATGGGGACTAGTAAACCAGAATGGAGGTAGTAGTTTTTTTAATCAAAGAAGGGTTTCCCCTTCCGATTTTCATTACTGAAAACTAGCATCTAAATCTAAACCATAGTATTTGCCCTAGAACTACCAGGTTCAACATCTCGCAACATAAACCCATACAACCTCCATCACAAAAACAAAAAAACCATACAACCATACGCCAAGGAGGTACATAGTACTATGAATTCCACTTTCGCTCCATACCAATCGTTCTAAAAATTACTTACTACTTATAACGCGCCATTGAAAATCGAAACTCTTAACCCCGCTAAAAATGATATTTTAAACGTGGCTACTCGATCTGTGGCAACTAGCGAGCCACCGCGCTCCAAGTCGTTCACCTGTGGTCCCGACCATCAACTCCTACGGATCAAATTATCATGAGAGCTGACTATTCCTACAAAGGTGCTCCACCACGTACCCGGTACCCGCGAATGCAACAATCGTGCACCTAGGGTTTTAGGGTTTATTTGTTAACGCCGCCTTTACGTAACACTCATGTGTGCGAGACAGCGAGAGGCCGACTGCGTGCGTGTGCCTCTTCTGTTCGTATATGTACTCCACCGTTTGTCTGGTGTCCAAAAAATTATAATAACTACTAGCAATGTGCCAATGCGTTGCCACACGATCAAAGTAGATTAATACATATTCACCGATTTGATAGAAAAAAAGTCTAGTTTTGAAATACGTATATCACTAAAAATATGTTATGTTTCACTCAAAATATATTCCTTTGGAATGTTGTTGGTTTCAAGATTCGAGAAGTGGTATATGTCTAATTTCTACTCTTACTAGCAAGATGCCCGTGCGTTGCACGGAACATCAAGATCTTGTGGGAGAAAAGGATGAACGAGGGAAGGCTTTATCTGCAAATGTGGTGAAGAGTGCGGGTAAATTTCCTTCCTACCCATCGGATATAAATCGGACGACCTACATTGCAGGATGGCAGGCCCACCATCATCACCAACTCTATTTTTTATCCCTACTCTTATAATAAGCATTGTCGGTGATGATTGCCTGCCATCCTACAATATAGGCCGTCCGATCTATATCTGACGGATAGGAAGGAAACTATGGCAATTTTGCAAAAACATACCCACACCCCTCTCCACATTTGCAAATAAGGCCTTCCCTCGTTCATCCTTTTCCCCCACAAGATAAACTACTCATACAAATGCATCTTGATGTTCCGTGCAACGCATGGGCATCTTGCTAGTTGATGCAAAAAGCCCATGTGTGTGAGAGAGAGAGAGGGAGAGTGGAGGAGGACGGAGTGCATGTGTGACAAAGACACAAGGAGTGTGTGTGCGATAGGTATCAGCTTAAAATGAGGCGATAGTGTGTCTGTGCATGATCGAGAGGGCGTGTCTCAAGAAGGGAAGAAAAATCTACATAGATACAAGGAGCGGGAGAAAGACATGTATGCGAAGGTGGAAGCACGACTGTGCGGGTGTATAAACCTATCTAGAGGCTAGCTAGTCGATAAATGTTTGTGAGAGAAATACGAGTCGGGGTGCGAAAGCGAGAGTTTTGTGTGTGAGAGAGAGAGACGATGGTCGGGAAGGGGAGTGGAAGCAGGAGTTGTGTGTGTGTGTCTGTGTGTGAGAGAGAGGAGGCGGTAGTCGGGGTTGTTTGATCGGTAAACAAATGAATAATGTCAGTCTGGGATGGAGACGAAAAGGAGACCGCAACAAATGTTGTGTCTACAGGAGAGAGAGAGAGAGAGTAATTTTAGTGGTATGAGTCATATGTAGAGACATATAGGGTGTGTGAGAGAATCCCATAGAGAGAAAGACAAAGTGAAAGACGAGTGGAGACTGTGTGTGTGGCGGTGAAAAAGAAAGCTTAGGTACCGAGTGATACTAGAGAACAGTAGAGACGTGAGAGATAATGAAAACCGTGTAATGTATAATGATAGGGAGAGTGTGAAACTTCTCAAGGGAGACGTCGAGAGACCATGTTTGCGAGGATAGAAGAAACATGAAGTGAGCGTGTGGGTGAGCTTGAGAAAAGAGAGTGATAGCTACCTGAAGCAGCATGCATGCGAGAGAGATGGGCGTGAAAGGAGTGAACAAAAAAGGGATTCAAATATTTGAATTCGAGATGATGATACATGTAATCCATACTCGAACCAAAATTGATCTATCAAACATGCATACTCATATGAATTCATGCACATCTATGTTATTTAATATGTAGATATTACTGATCCATACATTTTAGTAGAACATAATTTGGTTAAATTTTTTCGAATTCAACCTTAAGATTTCAAGATCGTTGTATTTGTAAATCATATTATACATATAAAGGAGCAGAATTCTTTGTTGTGATTTTGAAAGTATATATAAAAAATGATGTATATAGAATGTAATTCCAATTGAAAATGGATCCCGTCCGAAAAAATAGAATACAAACGGGATTCGAATTGAGTTGGCACGGTAAACGTGCACTCTGCAAAATTTGAGCGAAGCGGGGAAAGTCGCAGTAACCACGCGAAACCAAAATCTGCGAGATGGAAATCACTACTGCCTATCCCTGCCACGCAAAGCCTATCTGCTGGATTTCTATAGGTTTCAATAGGGGTAGGTTTGTAATTTCACCCAAACATGACATAACCGCCTCTCACCCGGATTCATACACAGTGGGCGCCAAAACAGAGTGTGTCCTCAGCCGAAATCGACTCCCTCCCCGATTCATATTCATACACGGTGGGCGCCAAAAACAAACTCTCGTCGGCAAATATTCAGTGTATGCGAGATTACCGTCCTATCCCCAACCGACTAATGTTGCTGTGATGTAGTAGAAATTTGAAACGGGGGCTAAGTTTGTAAATTTCCTCGCATTTGAGACAAGCGCGCCCTGAATACATGGTTCCCCCCTTCCTCTCTACCTCCCTTTTCCCCATTCGTACTCCGTGGGCGCCAAAACACCCTCTCCAGCCCACCCTCCTCCGTCCGCCACCCCATCCACCGCCGTCCTCCTCCACCATGCCGGAGCTGATACCCCGACGCCGCCGTCCATTACAAGAGATTGACCTCTCTCATCCACGGCTTCGGACCGGGATCCTTGCATCCCGTCCTCTCGCTTCATCCCCGCCATTGTCCACCTTGCCGGCGCCGCTCCTACGACCGTCTAGTCCACCGCGCCCCGCCGCCACCGTCTACCCTCCTAGATCTGCTTCCACGCCGCCGACAGCCATCGCTACCGCAGCACCGTCAAATTCTTAGCAGATGCGTACACGGCGCCGCACCAGAGGCGGTACTCTTTCATATCTGCTCAACTTATTTATCGCAGCAAGAAAATAGATCGCCACTGCTTTACTCTGATTTCTTGTCTTGGTTGCGAAGTTTCCTTTGTCCGGTTTGCACCTTCAGATCCGCCATGGCACGCTCAACACTATACTCCCAATGCTTATGGTTTTCCCCTTTTATATTCCACACTAGTTAAATCACAGTAGACTAAATTTCAAAATTGGGTCAGTCGATTTTTCAGAGCTCGCCGGAGTTTGCCGGTGCAATCGAAGGGGCTCGGGTGGTTGTGGGGCCTTGCCGAACGAAGAAAACTCGACGCGGGTGGGGGTTGGGGCGGGGGTGGGGGTGGCGAAGGAACACAGGCGGTGGGTGCCGGTGGTCCGGCCGGCGGCCCGTGCGGTGTTCTGTATGGGAAGAATCAGAGACGAGGAAGAAGAAGGGTTAGGAGACGTAGGATCTTCATCCAACTGCCTGAAATGGTCGAGAGACAGCTGGGAGTTGCATTCTTAATGCGCTCTTGTTCATCATGTGTGGGCACTGCGCAACCAACATTTTATTATCCAAAATCTGCTTGCTCTTCTTTACCATGTTCCTCTTTCGTTCTTCTTTAATATGTACTCTCTCCGTTCCTAAATACAAGTCTTTGTATAGATTCCACCATGGACTACATATGGAGCAGAATGAGTGAATCTACACTCTAAAATGTATCTGGATACATCTGTATGTGATCCATAGTGGAAATCTCTACCAAGACTTATATTTTGGAACGGTGGGAGTATGATAGTAGTACAGTATGTTCCTTGTACTGAAGATGAGCAGGGACATTTGCAGTGTAGAGGTCTATACGGTCGGTTGTGATGGACACTTTGAGCCTGTTTGATTCGTAGGATCTTGTAAACATAGGAATAGGATTTGTAGTGACTTGCCCACTTGAATCCTATAAGAATAGCAAGGAAATGCAGGGAGCTGTGTCGCCTTTGAGAGTTACACTGATATTAACAGTACCGCACCTCACTAGAAGAGAGCTGGTATCCGAAGCCTTTCTAGCCGTACCGGCAATACTAGCACATATATTCCAGCAAGTTCCACTTTGCTGATTTTACCCTGATGCTTAAGGTTTTCCCGTTATATCTACACTATGATCTGTGTAGCTGCTTTGTGTGGCACTAGCAGCAGTCCACTCTTGAAGCTAAACACTGCAATGACTTACAAAATTGGCACCAAGGCATTGAGTGCCATTCTGGATGCAATGAAACTCATACGCTCCCCACCTGTTGATTCTTGTTCAGAATATGATCCTAATGACTATTCTAACCTCGAGGAGTCAAAGGCAGATGGCCTGTCCTGTTCACCCATCAAGGTGCCTGTTCTAATTTGGCAATGTTTTATTGATTGCGGGTATCTTGCATATGTTTTCTTGCATTTCTTCTACGTTGTTGCACCGCCATCTGCTTAGTTTACTCATCATATAGGTCGAGATGCCATGCCCATCCATTATCAATACATATTCCATCTGTCATCATACCATGTTTTTCCACTCAAATGCTGTTCTTGTGCATCAGACATCAAAAAGGAAGAGGGTGATTGCCGAACCTGAAGGAGCACCAGCAAAGTCCTTGAAAAACGTGGTGGTGCCGGAGAAATCAGACAGCACCCCACTTATATTGGCTGTACAACCAGTGACACAACACGTAGGACTGACTCCAGCAGACTATACCCATACTTCACTGGCCACACCACTAGCCCCACCACACAGGACCTGCACTCCAGCAAAAGGTATACCGATTTCATTTGCCATAGCACCAGTTGTACCACAGAAAAATCCCACTCCAGCAAAAAGTACAACAAGTCCACCGGCCGAAGACCTATCCCAACTGCAGAGACGACCAATTCCTGCAGATTGGAACCCCATTCCATTTATTCCCAGTTTAAAAGACAATGCTTTCAATGTTGTTAGGGACTACGTGCATATATTCCCATCATGGGAAGATTATTGTGAAGACAAACACCATTTTCACATCTTCATGTCCAACTTACGTGTAAGTGCTATTATTCATGGTTATTATTTTCCTATTTTCTGCTGATTGAACACATCAATGATTTACATTACATTGTTGTAACTAGGCGAGGGTCAATCTGGATAGTCATGACGAGCAAAGGTTGCTTGTGCTTTTCAAGGAAGCATTGCAGCAGTATCGGTGTTACCTGAGGAAATCACACTTTGATGGCAAGTCTATAAACGAATTTCCGGTGAAGTCTCCTGTGCTAAATTTAGAAGACATTGAATGGAAAAACCTTGTTATGCACTGGTCTCATTCCCAGGATGAGGTACTGTCTATGAAATCACATGATAATTTGAACTTCTACTTTTCCGCATGTGCCTTACAGATCTTTTTGCAGGAAATCTGCTCGAAGATGAATTCCGGTTTGACAAGAACGACAGGATATCGCAAATATGCTGCCCGCTGCTTTGCTCTTGTTAGTACCTGTTGTCCTGTATCACTATACTTGCATACATACCTGATTCATTATGTGACAGCAGTATGCATGATAGCTTGCTTATCAATTGTTCGCTCCAAATTATCTGATCTGTATGAATGGTTACATTAGTGTAGAATATATCCAATGCCAATGTTTTTTAGCTCTGCATTGTTCTTGTAAGTACATGCTGTCCTTTATCAGTGTACTTATAATGACAGGTAGTTGTTCATGTACCATCACTCTGCAGCTTATTTTCCTTTGCCCTCCATTTTCTACACATCAGAACTATATTTACTCTTACCATAAGGTTGGTACTGAAGATGTTTAGCTGTGCATTGCTCTTGGCTGTACCTTTTGTCTGTATCGCAGCACTTACATTTATAGCTACTTGGTTATGTAGCATCACTCTTCATCTTATCTTAAATATTCTCCATTTTTTCGTATATTATCACATCTATATTTACTCTTTACAAAATGTAGAATAAAGGCAATGCTTTCGAAGAAGATTCTGTGGTAAACTTCTTGAATTGCCCCCCCCCCCATCAGCATGGACAAGGCCTTTATAGAGCCTGTCTTCACCAATAATGTAAGTTTGTCCATCTCAAGCCTTCAAACTTTGTTGTATATATTTGGTTAGGCATGACTGCAACAGCTGTTTATTTTTGGTGTTTGCATCAAATTGCTTATTTAAAGTTTATTATGTAGTTCATAAACAAAAGTTTGTCCTTTCTCAATTTAAGTTTTCAGTTGTACAACCAAGTTCCTTCTTCATACCATGTAAATTAAACTATACACAGCAAGTGATCTTCTTTTGCACTGCATGTATGCTTCTGTTCTTCATCTGTAATCCAGTGGTGTGGTGAACCTACCCACTACAGCACAATGTCATATGCTGCAATGTCTTAACTATGAACAATGTCATGTCATTCTACTATTATTTAAACCGTCTCTTTATTTGCCAATCTGAAATGGTATAAATTGACATCACACTAACCATTGATACTTATGAGTTCTTGATCTGTAATCCAGTGGCGTCGTGAAGCTGCCAACTCCTTCACAATGTCATTTCCTGCCATGTCTTGACCTGAACAATACCATATTGTGTTAATGCAATTTTAAACTGTGTCACTTTATTCGTCAGTAAGAAATGTGATGAATTGTCAGCACTGATACTTTTATGTGCAAAACCTGCCATCTGTCTGCTTGTTTATCTTTCAGAGTGAGGAAGATATAAGTGTTGAACAAGCGCAGTCTCATCATCTTGCTCAGCTGCTTGCGCTGCAGCTCCCCAGCAGGGCTAACCTTTCTTGAACTCTATTGAAGTGATGTCGGTTTTGTATATTATTTTGTCGGCGTGTTTATTTGCACTGGTGGCGATCTTTGATGCCCAGTGTATGTAATCTGCTGTCAGCTTGTGCTTTATTATCATAGTGGCGAACTTTGATGCCCAGTGGATGTAATATGCCGTAATTTCTTTATTGTATAGTCTAGGTTTTTTCTTATTCACAATGTTGCAGTTATTTTACTGTATATATATCCTGTCTTCGCAGTAAACCGGCCAAACCGTAAAATTACGGTACATAATCGGGCCGTCATGCAATCACGATGTAGGTTGGGCCTGAAACGTGCCGAACAGCTCACGGGCAGGCAGCAGCTCGAAAAGAACCCCGACCCATGATTGTGCGAATCAAATCACGGCCTTTTAACAGGCCAAAGTTGTCTCAGTCCTTGTTTGGCCCAATCAGATATCGGCTGCGAGCAGGCCGGATGCAAACCGGGCCGTAGTCAGGCCCAACTATATGACGGGCTTTTAACAGGCCGAAATTAATATAGGGCCGAAATGTTAAATGGGCCCTTAACAGGCCAAAACTAATATCTGGCCGAATTACTAAGTGGGCCTTTAGCAAGTGGGCCCAAAAGCATAGTGTCCAGTTGACGGGCCGAATCTGATATGGGCCATAATTGAGCCCAAAGCCTTTTAACGGGCCGGACCTGATCTGGGCCGTAATTTGGCCCAGAACGTGGTAGGCTTTTAACGGGCCGGATCTCATATGGGCCACTATTAGGCCCGGAGCGTGGCAGGCCATTAATGGACCGCATCAAATATGGGCTGGCATTTGGCCCAAAACATGGCAGCCAGTTAATGGGCCAGCCTACTAGGGTCCTCAAAATCTTGTGGGCCTACAGCTGGGCCGGCCCATTAATGTCGGCGAAATCTCGTGGGCCTTTAGCTGGGCCGGCCCATTAAGATCCCCAAGAATCTTGTGGGCCTTTACCTGGGCCGGCCCATTATGGCACACAGAAATCTTGTGGGCCTTTACCTTGGCCGGCCCATTATGGCCCGCAAAATCTTGTGGGCCTTTACCTTGGCCGGCCCATTATGGCCCGCAAAATCTTGTGGGCCTTTAGCTGGGCCAGCCCATTATGGTCCACAAAATCTCGTGGGCCTTTAGCTGGGCCGGACCATTATGGTCCGCAAAATCTTGTGGGCCTTCAGTTGGGCCGGCCCATTTAAACTTGATGGACTTGTCCACGTGTCAACATATCATAGGCGCGTCTCGCCCATTGGATGAGTGACACCTGTGCCAACGCGGACCTGACACGTGTCTCCTCCAGCCAATGATGATTTTACACGTGGAAAATCCCCATTGGTCGGGGCTGTTAACGGGTTATCGGATCCAAAACCCGACCCGATAGCTTAACGGCGTTCCGTTACGGGGGATGCCACGTGTCGGTCACCCTTGACGAAAGCACTTCTGTGACGCGCGATTTATCGTCATGGAACACTTCTACGACAGCACAGGTATGACTATCCTGATTCTGTCATAAATTTTTCATGGATGTACATGCATGACAAAAAACGCGACCTACTATGACAAACACGTATCATCACGGAAGTGTTTTTTTTGTAGTGTTGTGATGTCCGGGATCTCATCCAATACTCCAAACAACTTTTGGTAACCACATACAATTTCCCATTACAACTCTAGCATCACCGAACCTTAAGTGTGTAGACCCTACGGGTTCGGGAACCATGCAGACATGACCGAGACATCTCTCCGGCCAATAACCAATAGCGGGATCTGGATACCCATATTGTCTCCCGCATGTTCCACGATGATCTCATCGGATGAACCACGATGTCGGGGATTCAATCAATCTCGTATACAATTCCCTTTGTCCATCAGTATGTTACTTGCCCGAGATTCGATCGTTGGTATCCCCATACCTTGTAAAATCTCGTTATCAGCAAGTCTCTTTACTCGTTCCGTAACACATGATCCCGTGGCTAACTCCTTAGTCACATTGAGCTCATTATGATGATGCATTACCGATTGGGCCCAGAGATACCTCTCTGTCATACGGGGTGACAAATCCCAGTCTCGATTCGTGCCAACCCAACAGACACTTTCGGAGATACGTGTAGTGCACCTTTATAGTCACCCAGTTACGTTGTGACATTTGATACACCCAAAGCATTCCTACGGTATCTGGGAGTTGCACAATCTCATGGTCTATGGAAATGATACTTGACATTAGAAAAGCTCTAGCAAATGAACTACGCGATCTTGTGCTATGCTTAGGATTGGGTCTTGTCCATCACATCATTTTCCTAATGATGTGATCCCGTTATCAATGACATCCAATGTCCATGGTCAAGAAACCACAACCATCTATTGATCAACAAGCTAGTCAACTAGAGGCTCACTAGGGACATGTTGTGGTCTATGTATTCACACATGTTTACGGTTTCCGGTTAATACAATTATAGCATGAACAATAGACAATTATCATGAACAAGGAAATATAATAATAACTATTTTATTATTGCCTCTAGGGCATATTTTCAACACACCGCACCCTGATGGGTGCGGTAGTAGAGAAGGTTCAGTCTGCTAAGAGAGGATTGAACGAAGCCTTCCACAACCTACTGACAGGCTTCGAGGTATGCGATGTAATGCTCTAAATGCTTTTCCATATGTAGATGAATATACGTGTATACAGATAGTAGCCCCTAAGGCTCTGTCCGATGTAAAAGAAACCGAACAGAGGATCCACATAAAATTTGAGAAAGCTAACATACTTCTCTGTTATTGTAACAGGCTTCCCTGTTGGCGGCAACCGCCCAGGCCGCAGAAATTTACAAACTCAATCGGAAGCTTAAGTTGGCCGATGAAGAAATCGACCGCGTTAATAAGCGGTTCGATGAGACGCAAGGTATGCGTATAGTGTTAAAAGTTTAGTTGTATATCATAAGTGATAGTTATATTCAGAGATTAACTCGTGTAATGCTTTGATTATGAGCATAGTTGGTGCAGCCGAGGTCAAAACTCTCAAAGGCGCCCTTGCCCAGGCCCAGAAAGAGGCGAAGGCAAACAAGACAGCCGCTGACAAAGCGGTTGCAGAACTGAAGACCGAGCAGGCCGCCCACCGTCGACATGAAGCTCGGGTGGCCAAAGTCGAGCAGGAGCTGAAGGACGCCATCAGCACATGTGAAGATTTGGAGGAGAAGACTTCGGCCCAATCGTCCGAACTCGCCAAAGCCCTCCAGGAGGCTAAAGAGGCACGGGTCAAGTCCCGGAGTGCTCGCGAAGAGATCCGTCAGGCGAAGCAGATAGCGGCTGGTAAGGCCTTTCTTTTGCAGAGTATTTTTGGAGGTCAAAGATATGCTTTGCTTACTCGGGTGTGGAGTTCTCCAAACGCGTTTGCAAATCTTCTGAGGAGTGCCGCCGATGCCGCTCAGTTCTTCCGAGCCCAGGAGGGTAACTCGACCGAGAAGCTGTTCTGGTCGCAGTATCTTATGCCGGAGCACCCGACACCCCTGAACGACCAGCTGAAGCAGCTGATGGAGCTGCATAGGGTGGCCGGTTTGGCCATGAAGGATCTAATAGTCCGGCTTTGGCCAGCCAAACCCATTCCCAGTAGCTACTTTGGTTTGGTGAAGCGGCTCGTCGACTCGCTGCCCCGGATTGATGCTGTGAAGCGCTCGGCCTCCATAGAGGGTGCCCGGATGGCCTTAGCCCGCGTCAAAATGCATTGGGCAAAGATTAAGGCCATCGACGTGGCGACCGCAGGCCCGCCCGAAGGCAAGGACCACCGCAAGCCGAAGAGGTACTTTGAAGATGTCCTGGCAGGGGCCCGAATAGTAGAGGGCCAGTGTTCGAAGGACGTGACATTTGATTAGATGGTGCGGGTTGTAAAAACTATATTATGATCCCATGCTTGTAATATATTTGCGCCTTTTATCTTAAGCGATTTTCCTCCTATGCGACCATTTAATTCTGAAATTGGCCAGTCATCAGCTTCAGCCCCCACGCAGATGCTACGGGGGTGTTCGACGTAACGCGTCAACGTCTTGGTCCATAAAGGAGGCGTCCGCGGGGTGAACCAGGCAATCAGACTATGCAGCTTCATTACTTTCACTTGGCCATAGGAGTTTGACGGTGGGGCTAAGTACTAGCCCCATGTGCGTGTGCGGCAATCCGAACTAAGGTGCCTTTTTCCACGCGGCTGGACGAAGGCCAGCCCCTCGTATAACACGGAGTAAATCACTAACGATTTGTAGTAAGTCACCGAATCGCCGACCAGCTCTCGCTTTATCATGACAGTCAGTTTTTGGCTTTCTCTACTAAGGTATTTGACCGGACGAACCAGAAATACAATCGCAGTAGTTCTCCCTTTACTACCTTAGCCGAACAAGCGGAATGTAAGGTGGTAAGCACAGGAGTCGGGCAACCCAACTATAGACCAAAGACATGATTCGAAGCCGATGCATATAGTGCAATATTCGGGACGCCGAAGAGTACCCTATAGGTGTTCGGACTTGAAACGTGCGGACCCGAATACAACCCCTGGTGTTTAAGGCCGGACTAAAGCACGTGTGGCAATCTGAAGTAAGGAGGGAATACAGATGACAAAATAAATCAGTACCAAACAAAAGTGGTGATCAACTGTTTCCTTTATATCCTTGTGAATACGTCGAGACGTGCTATTACAGATAGTGCCATCAATATCAAGGCTATTTTACATGCCGAGAGTGTACACAAGGGAGAGTTTTACACAAGGCCTAAAAGCTGTGGTTTTCACGATCCCAGTGGTGCCCTGCCGCACGTCTGCGCCGTTTCTCCTTGGTGAGAAATCCTTTTATAGGAGGAATCGATGGTCGTCTATAAGAAAGGGGAACCCATGAAGGAGCCCCTATACAACCGTAGAGCAGCTAGGTTTTTAATGAACCTGTAGTAAAAGAGAGAGAGAAAAAGAAAAAGAGAAGGAAGGTTAATGTCTGAATAGGGTCAAGCCGTACTATAGACCTGATCCACAGTATGCCTCTGGCGCTGCCCAAGGTATTTTAAGTGCGTAATTATGCACACGCGGTATGTATACCGCAACCTTATGGGGCGATCGGCGGAGCCTGAGCTGCTATTCAAGCTCCGGATCCGCCGAGCTGTCGCACTGTAATGTAAATCGGACTCGCTTAGCGGTGTCATGGGTCTTGATGACAGATGAGCTGTTCGGCATGATGAGGCCGCTCTGTACCTCGGCTGCTAGGGCCGCGGTGTGCTCCTCAGTACGAAGGGAGCACTCCATATTCCCATTAACTGTGCTGACGCCGCGTGATCCAGGCATTTTGATCTTTAAATAAGCATAATGTGGGATTGCATTAAAGCGGGTGAAAGCAGCTCGTCCAAGCAGTGCATGATAACCACTGCAGAAAGGGACGATATCGAAGATAAAGTCCTCACTTCGGAAGTTATGTGGAGAGCCGAATACCACTTCCAGTGTTAAGGAGCTCATGCAGCGGGCCTCTACACCAGGTATCACTCCTTTAAAGGTAGTGTTACTAGGCTTGATTCTTGACGGGTCGATACCCATCTTACGGACAGTGTCTTGGTAAATCAAGTTGAGACTGCTGCCGCCGTCCATAAGGACTCTAGTGAGATGGTATCCATCGATGATGGGATCGAGTACCAGGGCCACCGAAACTCCTTGATGGATACTGGTTGGGTGGTCCCTGCGATCGAAGGTGATCGGACAAGCCGACCATGGGTTGAATTTCGGGGCGACAGGCTCTACAGCGTAGACGTCCCTTAGTGCGCGCTTGCGCTCCCTCTTGGGGATATGTGTGACATATATCATGTTCACTGTTTTCACCTCGGGGGGAAACTTCTTCTGTCCCCCGGTGTTCGGAGGGAGGGGTTCGTCGTCATCCTTGCTTTGAGGTCCTTTCTCCTTATGTTTGGTATTTAGTTTACCGGCCTGTTTCCCAGCAGTTTCTATTGGAGTGGTTGGCAGGCTTGTCAGGGGTGCCATGAATCTGATAGGGCCTGTCCAGTATTTTGTCCAAGTTGGAAGGGCCGTCTCATTTCCTTTGAACGGCTTCTTCCGCTGACCAGGTTTAGAGCCGTTGAATGCGGCGTTGACCGTCATATCCTCGGTTTCTTCATTGTTGTTCCGACGCTTATTTCTATTGCGTCGTGGCCTTCCATTGCCATCCCTGGCCTCAGAGGTGCCAGGGTTGCTGGTACTGTTGCTTCTACGAGCCAACCAGCCATCTTCGCCCGCACAGAAGCGGGTCATAAGTGCAGTGAGAGCTGCCATAGTCTTCAGCTTTTCCTGACCGAGGTGTCGGGCAATCCATTCGTCACGGACGCTGTGTTTAAATGCCGCTAAGGCCTCGGCATTCGGACAGTCGCCAATTTGGTCCTTTTTAATTAAGAATCGAGTCCAGAGTTTGCGGGCTGACTCTCCGGGTTGCTGGACTATATGACTCAGGTCATCAGCGCCCGGTGGCCGAACATAAGTGCCCTGGAAGTTGTTCCAAAAAGCATCCTCTAAATCCTCCCAACTGCCAATGGAGTTCTCTGGGAGGCTAGTCAATGAGTGCCGTGCTGGCCCTTTTAGCTTTAGAGGAAGGTATTTTGGCGTGGAGATCATCGCCGTGAGCCATGTGAATATGGAGAAGAAAATCTTCAATCCACATAGCGGGATCTGTTATTCCATCGTATGCCTCGATCTTTACGGGTTTAAACCCTTCCAGAAACTGGTGCTGCATTACCTCATCGATAAAGCACATGGGGTGTGCAGAGCCGCTATATCGGGCAACATCACGACGGAGTTCGGATGACATCCGTGTCTGGTTCTCGGCCCGAACTTGGTTATGCTTGTCGCGCCAGGCTTGATGGTCGTCATCTCGTTTTGGAGCACGTCTCCTTGATCCGTAGATTGATCTGGTGTGGCCGGCTCTATTGTCCAGGTCCTGACGTAAGTCGTACGTGTAGCCCGGAGCCGTTGTCTCCTTGCCTCTATGGTGAGGTGGCGCAGGCTGGTGTTTGGCATAATTAGCCGCGTTGTCACGTCCACGTGGTGGTCGGTCCGGTTGATCAGCATGATTGTATCTTGATGGTATTTGCTCAAGGGCCTCGTCGTCGAATTTTGGTATTAGCCTGCGCTTTGGGTAGCTCGTTGTTGGGCGCTCGAGGCCGTATTCTTCGGCAGTCCTTCGACCTTGGTGCATTTGTCGTTGAGCATATCTTGTTCGGCTTGAAGCTGTTGCTGTTTCTTTTTTAGGCTCCTCGCAGTGGCGATGAGCTGTCGCTTGAAGCGTTCTTGTTCGAGGGGTTCTTCTAGCACGATGAAATCTTCGTTACCAAGGCTAACATCCTCCTCGGAGGCCGGTAGATAGTTACTATCTTCCAAGTCCTCATGATTGACAAGTTCGTCGGGGTTGACTTGTCCCTCTTCCCACTCATCTTGCTTGAACGCAGGCTCAATGGGGTGGTCCGAGTCTTCGACATTGTCCGGAGTATCATTATCTCCGGTGCCAGTATTGCTTTCCTTTTCCCGACGCGATCATGAGCGGTGTCACTGACGTCGGCGCTTTGGTGGTGCCTCGACGGGCTTGTCCTCAATCGGATCTTGAGTTCCATCGTCGTCCTTCTTCTCGAGCGTATCCACAATGTACACATCGTAAGTAGAAGTGGTCGTCCAACGCCCAGTGATAGGCGGATTTTGGCCTGGTTCGGCTCCGGCATCGTCGTCCATACCATCGATGTCTTCGGAGGCGTAGTCTAGCATGTCGATTAGGTCCTCGACAGTGGCTATTAAGTGGGTGGTGGGTGGGGCGTAAAATTCCCTGCTCTCAGCCCCCAGTTCAGGTTGGGCATAGTACGGAAGTGAAACTTCCGTGATGGCGAGAGATCGCATTAGGTCCAGCGCCTCATTTAGGAGCGAAAGCTAGACATGTGACTAAGGACCTGCGGAACTGGGTCCGGTAATCACCACTTGACCGAGCTCGGCGGACGCAGACCTCGAGAGTTCGGATTTGACATCCAGAGATGAGTCCGGCTTCCCGATGACAGGGAGGGTCCTGTTTAACTCCGGGCTCGCTGACAGCATGATCACCTCTGGGTCTCCGGCAGGGAGCTTCGTAATGGGAGAGAGTCTGGCGGGCTTTATCCTCCTATCTTCGGACAGAGTGGTCCGCTCTGGATCTAAGGCCAGGGCAGGCACAAGAGTCGATCCTTGAGCAGAATCTGATGGTGGATCCAACGGGTTTCCTTCATGTAAATGAGGAGCGGCAGCCGAGGTCGAGAACCCTTCAAGACCAAGTCTCCTCGGATATCAGCGATGTAATTCAAGCTTCCAAACCTGATCTGGTGACCAGGGGCATAGCCTTCGATCTGCTCGAGGTGACCAGTTGAATTGGCATGCAGAGCGAAGCCGCCAAACACAAAGAGTTGACCAGGGAGAAAAGTCTCCTCGGAAACCCTCTCTATATTGTGATGAATTGAGTTTTCCCTTTGAGATTTCGTTTTATTGGATTGAATACTTTTGTGGATTTGAGAACACTTGATGTATGTCTTGCTATGAATACCCGTGGTGACAATGGGGTATCATATTGATTCACCTTATATGTGTTTTGGCACTCAACTCGCGGATTCCTCAGGTGACATTGGGGTAATCTATGCATAGGGGTTGATGCACGTTCTCGTCTTTTGTTTCTCCGGTAGAAATCTTGGGGCACTCTTTGAGGTTCTTTGTGTTGGATTGAGTATTATGAATTTTAATTTGCTTTGGTGTTATTTTAGTACGAGCTCCTGATAGATCGAACGGAAAGAATAACTTTGTGTTATTTTAGTATGAACTCTTGAATAGATCGAATGGAAAGAATAACTTTGAGGTGGTTTCGTACCCTACAAACAATTTCTTCTTATGTTCTCCGCTAGATAAGAACTTTGGAGTGATTCTTCATCGCACGTTGAGGGATGGTTATGTGATCCAATTAGATTATCATTGTTGGGAGATTGCACTAGCGAAAGTACGGACCCTAGGCCTCATTTTCAAGCATTGCAATACCGTTTGTGCTCCATTTTATCAATTGCTACCTTGCTGTTTTTTATTATTACTATTACAAAAATCAATATCTATTATCGTTACTACACTTTTATCACCATCTTTTCACCGAACTAGTGCACCTATACAATTTGCCATTGTATTTTGTGTGTTGGGGCCACAAGAGACTCTTTGTTGTTTGGTTGCAGGGTTGTTTGAGAGAGACCATCTTCATCCTACGCCTCCCATGGATTGATAAACCTTAGGTCATCCACTTGAGGGAAAATTGCTACTGTGCTACAAAACTCTGCTCTTGGAGGCCCAACACGAGTCTACAAGAATAAAGTTGCATGGTAGACATCAAGCTCTTTTCTGGCGCCGTTGCCGGGGAGGTGAGTGCTTGAAGGTATATCTTTAGATCTTGCAATTGAATCTTTTAGTTTCTTGTTTTTATCACTAGTTTGGTTCAAAAAGAAAACTACAAAAAAATGGAATTGAGGTTGCATCATATTATTCATCTTTATAATGTATTTCGTTAAAATGATGCAAAGGAAAATTGTGCTCAATTGATAGAAGAAGAATTCAATAGAATGTTTGGTATAAATGATGAGCATGATTGCAATGTTGTTAGTATGAATTCTTTGAATATCCAGGATGCTAATGATATGCAAAGCCATAAGCTTGGGGATGCCATGTTTGATGAAGATGATATTCTTAGTCCCCCAAGATTTGATGTGAAAATTTGTTATAATGATTGCATGCCTCCTATTTATGATGATTATAATGATGAAAGTGTATTTGGAGAGGTGATGACTTTATTTAGTGATAAATCCACCATTTTGGATGAGGCTGCAATTGACTATGAGATCAAGGTTGCTATCTATGATGATTATGGTGATGACATGTATGCTATATTGAATAATGATAACCATGAAACTTGTCATCATGATTTTAATTTTAAATCACATGATAGTTATTTTGTTGAGTTTGCTCCCACTACTATCCATGAGAATAAATTTGCTTATGTGGAGAGTAGTAAAATTTCTATGCTTGTGGATCATGAAAAGAATGCTTTATGTGAAAGTTTACACTACTGCAGGATGCTGCTAACGCGACACTATGATCAGAGACCCTTCGACGAGACTGTGTGCGATGCAATAATCACAAACGGTGGTGTAAAAAACCGTCAAAAAAGGCACAAAACGTTTGCGATGACGGATGCATCAAACACGGTTCAGATTTTAGTTGTGTGTGCGATTCAGGGCATACGGTTCAGTTCAACCGTTTTCGATGAGGAGGAACAAAAGAAATGGGAAGCCAGATGATGGTGTGTGCGATGTACAGCATACGGTTCGCTCGGATGAACTGTTTGTGATTAGGCAACACAAAAGAAACGGTCAGCCAGATCAAGGTGTGTGCGATGTACAACATACAGTTCACTCGGATGAACTGTTTGTGATTAGGCAACACAAAAGAAACGGTTAGCCAGATCAAGGTGTGTGCGATGTACGACATGCGGTTCACCTGGATGAACTGTTTGCGTTGAGACAAGAGAACATAAATGGTTCACTATAACAAATACCATAAATATTGCAAGGTTCAAATTCAAAGATCACAACGCCCAAATTCAAACATTACAAGCTGCATCATTTCTGAAAAGGGATCAGCCGTTGACAAGTCATGTATGGGTTTGACACAACAACTTCCAATTGCTTTGTCATATGCTCTTCCAATACGAAGTTTGGCATTTTTGGAGGCACTTCCATTCCACAGTACCTGCCGGCTCTGATAATCATACCATTGATCTTTCCTAATTAAATGTGTGTTCAACCTCAGTACCCTCAGCACCTTAGCTCTAGCAAGAAAGAACCTGGCGAGTGGAATCTCCGGTAAGGTCCCTCGGTAGGAGTTCAAAGTAATATTTGAGAGATGTAGATCCACGCATTCGATGTGATTGTCGTTATAAACATTATCCACCTCCGGGCCTATTATTATCTGCAAAAGAAGAGAACATGTCAGTGCCTACATGCAGTTTTGAACACTGCTACATGCCCATTTGGTATCTTTGATCTGGCATGATTAACATGGGCATTTGATTACAATCTAGAAACGTGCAGCCTTCTTCACAAGAGGTTGGACTGGATGAAAAATTCCCTAAGAAAACTAGTACAGATGAATCCAAAGGAGAAATGCTTATGGACGATTGTAACCATATGAATGAAGCAACCAATATGGGGTGGGGGTGTATGTCCTAAAACGTCAAAAATTCCTTCAGAAATCGTAGTACGTTGTCATTGTAAACTTGGGAAAAGGTGCAAAAAATTGAACTCCCTTATGGTTAACATTTAACAGGAAAGGAACATCACCTTGATATACAGCTTCTTCAGGCACAGAAAGCATCTCAGGCAACTGACAACTTGGTCCAGGTTGGGGCCGACGGATTCTAGTGCCAAGACCTTCACTGTGCCCAGAGTCTGGGTGAAGCTTTGCTGGATGACAGATGAACATACATCTTCAAAACTAGAAATAACATTGATATCAAGAAGGAGAGGTATATAAGGCGACTGTTGTACCTGAAAGTTGTAGTATTTGACAGACGATTAGCCCACCACTTTCAATTTCAGCGCAGAAATGACATTGATTCTTGTTGGACCTTGTTGATCAACTACAAGTAATCTCTCAAGTGAAGGTGTGTCCTGGATGACCATATTGTGGTACACCTTTTGTGATCTCTTTTTGCAGCACCAGCAACACACATAAATAGTCCGGAGAGTCCTGGAGGTGATGTGCAAGGTACTCGACCAATTCATCGCCTGAAGACGAAGGAACTCAAGTGTAGTACAGCCGCGGAGCAGGCGCTCCATGTCATCCTTTGGGATGCGGACGGCGACGAGCTCGAGGTGCTTCAATCATGGAAGAAAAAGAGCAGGCACGTCATTAAGGGGGGATGGCAGTTCATGAACTTGGCGAGGCGCAGCGTGGGCGCGAAGCGGAGCGCGGACATTGGCAGCAAGCACATATGCCCATCATTATAACTTAGCTTCTCGAGCTGATCTATGGCGCGGGATTGGAACCACTCGCTAAGTTTGGCTCGGTCCTTGCCATTGGAACGGAACTTGCCCGTGAGAAGGCCTTTGATTGGGCCATCGTGACTGCCGAGGATCTGGGAGAACGCATCCAAGCTTTGGCAATAGCCATGGCAGAGCTTGTGGGCATCGAGGAGGTCGACAGGGGTGCAGACCCATAGGGTGCGCCACCGCCGGGAAAGGGCGGTTGTCCTCGCCCGATATTTGATTGGGAGGAGGGATATGATGACTATCAACATATCCTCGGGGAGGTTGTTCATGAAGTCTAGGCATGCTGGAGTCGCTTGCGGTTCTTTCTCGACCCGCCTCTGCTTGTTGGCAGCCTTGTTCTCCACCTCGTCAGCAGGGACTGTCGGCGTTCTGGGAACAGGGGTCCCAAGACTTGCCTGCCTGCGGCCCACAGCGTGGCTAAGCAGCAGGCCGTAAGGCCCATCTTCATCAACAAGGCATCCAAGACCCTCGCGAGGGTCCAAGCCTCGTGAGGCGGACGATGCAAGACCTCCTCTGGAGTGGCCTAGCCAGGCAGGCTCACAAGGAGCGGAGATATCAAGGCGGGGCGAACCTCACGAGGCCCTCGTGACGTGAGCCATGACGAACGGTACCAGGCGGGCGCCAGCGCGCGTGGCGTCCTTATTTCCTCTTTGGTGCTAAGGAGGCCAGCGCAGGCGAAGAGTACCGAGGCATCAGGCAAAGGTTGCTATATTGGTGCAACGAGACCAAGACCAGGAGGACGGCAAGACGGCGGTTATCGTGGAGCCCAAGATGGCGTCACCACCAGAGCTTTTCGCAGGCGAAGACCACCTTTGTCAGGATAGCTTGTACTAGCTGTCCCCCTTCAAATTTGCCCGTCGTTGTTGGCTCCCTTCCCGCTCGATATTTGGGAAGAGGACCAGGGCCTCTATAAATAGGTCTAGCCACCACAGTAGCAGCCATCAGATCCAGAGAGGCGCACAAGCTCGTACGCACAAGAACACCTCAACCTCAGGAGGCTGTTCTTCCCTTGTACTGTTCATCATCAGCCCTAGAGGCAATCCACCACCACCACACTGGAGTAGGGTATTACACCTCAACGGTGGCCCGAACCAGTATAAATCTCGTGTCTTTCTATGTTGCGAGTTCGTCGAGTTCGTCCGCGAGATCTTAGCGAGCTAGGGCGTAGATCGGTAGGAGGGAAAGACTTCGCGCGCACCCCAGAGTTCGAACCTTAAGGGTTTGCCGGAACCCCACATCCGACAGTTGGCGCGCCAGGTAGGGTGCGCCGGAACTTCCCTTCCATCAGTTCGTCGCTCCATCGCTCCGTCGTCTCCATGGCGGATGCTCGCCGTGCTCGAGTTGAGCGTCGGGCTGCCCTCACCGCCCGCGTCGCTCATACGGCTCCCGTGGGCGGGCCACCTCGTTGTTCTCCGTCTCCCACCGCCAACACTGCCACCGGCCCGACGAGGAACAAGCAGCAGGCATCCTCGCTCCATACCTCGGTGCGGCAGGACGGCCGCACCTCTACTCCATCATTGACCCCTGCCGGTTCTTCGTCTCACGCACGCCACGCTCCCATGGAGGCACGGGCCGCGCTCCTTGCGGTGAACGAACTCCTCCGTTACCGCCCCGTCGACGACCTCTATGAGGAGTGGCTCGACCGCGTCGCCGAGCTCGTCCGCGCCGCAGGGGGCTCCCCGGTGCCATCCCTCTCTCTACCTCCCCCTCAACCAGCCACGGGCGACGGGCTCATGGCGTGCCTCCACCACCTCTGCCCCAAGACGGCGCCTTGGCACCAAGGCGCGCGGCTCCACGGCGTGATCCGCCGTGCCCGGCACCCGCGCGTGAAGAGAGAAGCTGCCAAGAAATTCCGCGGCCGCGAGAAGCTGCACCTGCGCTCCCCGCGCCACCTCGTCAAGACCGCGCGCCGCCCGCAGCAGCGCAGCGCGGACATCGTCAAGACCAAGCTCCACCTCCGAAGCGGGCCCCGGCACCACGGCCGGCTGCTGCACCTTCACCCCCGAGCTGCGTAGCGTCGCCTGGCCACGCAAGTTCAAGTCGGATCTGCCTCCTCGCTACGACGGCACCGCCGACCCCGCGGAGTTCCTGCAACTCTATGAGCTGAGCATCGAAGCGGCCAACGGCGATGAAAAAGTCATGGCAAACTGGTTTCCCATGGCTCTCAAGGATGGAGCTCGCTCCTGGCTCCTGAACCTACAACACGGCTCGATCTCCTCTTGGGACGAGATGCGCGACCGCTTCGTCGCCAACTTCCAGGGCACTCGCGACCGCCCACCGGCCGCGGGTGATCTGCGCCACATCAAGAAACAACCAGGAGAGACCCTCCAGAAGTACATCCAGCGCTTCAACAACACCCGCCTCAAGATCCCTAAGGTCACGGACGAAGCCATCATCTCTGCATTCTCAGACGGCGTCCGTGACGTCAAGATGAAGGAAGAGCTTGCCATCCACGAGGAGCTCTGCACATCTCAGGAGCTGTTCAACCTGGCGACCAAGTGCGCAAGAGCTGAGGAGGGGCGCCTTTCTCTCCTTGAGCTGCCAGCTGCAGGAGCGGAGGAGAAGAAGGCCAAGGCCAAGGACGTGAAGTGCAAGGAGGCAGATGTGCTCGCAGCGGAGCCCGACACGAAGCGGGGCAGAGATCAGCCCGAGTCATCCAAGAACGGCCGACCGTTCTGTGCCTTCCACAACCTGAACACCCACAACACCGGCGACTGTCAAGAGCTCAGAGCCATACAGGAAGGACGCTTCGGTCGATGCCCCGAGCGCAACGACCGGGGCTACGGCCATGGAGGTGGACGTGGAGGCGGACGCAGGGACGACCGTGGCCCACGCCAGGAGTGGCGCGACCGGCCTCGTGAGGACCGCTCGCAGGACCAACCTCGCGAGGGCGCTTGGAGGGACCCGCCTCGTGAGGATCGCCCCCAGGGCAACACCGGTCTTCCCCCGCTGCCGCCACCAAGAAGGAACCACGACCACCACCAGGACGAGGGGGCTGGGGGCTTCCAGAAGCCGCGTGCAATCGCCTGCATTTTGGGTGGCGCCCAGGCCCCAGCCTCTCAGCGCATCTTCAAACAGTTCGCTCGCGAGGTGAACGCGATGCTCCCCAAGCTCGAGGCCACGCGCCCGCTCAAGTGGTCCCAATGCGCCATCACTTTCAACTCGGCGGATCAGCTCAAGTGCGCAGCCACCGCTGGCACCCTCCTTATGATGTGTTCCCCAGGCATCAGCAATGTGCAGGTCAGCAAGACCCTCATCGACGGTGGCGCAGGGCTCAACGTCGTGTCCATCGACACGTTCGACAACCTCCAAGTGCCATATGAACAGCTCCAGCCCACCAAGCCTTTCTCAGGAGTGACTGACGGTTCCACCACACCGATAGGGCAGGTCCGCCTGCCTGTCACCTTCGGGGAGCGCAAGAACTACCGCACCGAGCTCATCGACTTCGACGTCGCGCACATCCGCCTGCTGTACAATGCTATCCTCGGGTATCCAGCCCTGGCCACGTTCATGGCAGTCACTCATCACGGCTACAACGTTCTCAAGATGCCGGGAAGCGGAGGAATCATCACGGTCCCGTGTGAAGAGAGGGATGCGGTGTGCTCCCTCGAGCGCGCCTTTCAAGCCGCAGCAATCGACGACCCCGACAACAGAAATGAAGGCCCTCCGGAGGCCATCCCCAAGAAGAAGAAGCCGCGCCGTGCAGGACCTCAGGAGGATGGCGTCGCGGCAGGAGCCTCGTCAGGATCAGCGCCCGCTCCAGGGGCGCCTCCCTCCATTGCATAGGAAGGCGCGTCCGGCGCCCTCCTCGGACAAGGCTCGGGGGCTCTCTTCTGGAGGGCCTTTGACCTTGCCAACCTCACGAGGGAGGCGCTTGGGCACTACTTGGAAGCGTGCTTCGCGGCACATGTTCCTCAGAAGAGCACAGGGCAAGGAGTGCCCACCGCTCAGGAGTTCATCGCCAAGACCACTCAAGAACTGCAAGATGCAAGGGCCATGCGCGGCGACAGCCGCTCACGAGGCGCAGCTCCCCATCCAGGCGAGGATGCTGAGCTGCGCGTCTACATCGACGTCCCAGGGCTCAACAGAGCCGCATCTCATGAGCGCTTTTGGCCATCGCGTATGGGCCGCTGCGAGGGCCCACCACACAGCTACGTTCGCATACCCTTCGGCTTGCCGAGCGTGGCGTCATCCTATCAACGCGACCTGCGGCATGTCCTGGCGGCTCAGGAGGCCAGGTACCACACCGTCCTGGAGGAGATGGAGACGGTCTTCAGGGAACCTCCCGAGCCCCCAGAGCCTCCCGAGGCTCAGGGTCCCGATGGCTCATGAGGAGTCATTTCTTCAATGCACGCCTTCAGCTGCACCAACTCTACTTCGTCTATAGAACCAGGTGACATCTTCCAAGCTCGTTTAGCTGGGAGCGCCCCTCGGGCTGCATTATTCCCAGGCCACATGGGTCCGTCCATGTGGCATGTATCCCTTTTGCTTACGTCATTAGCTTACCTTGTCGGGGGCGCCCCTCGGGCTGCATCATCCCCAAGCTGCTCTGGCCGGACCCAGTGGCAGGTATCTTCCCACATTTACCTAAGCTGATCTGCTCTCCATGCTTAACCTGCCAACTGCTACCACCTGCCCGATCATCGCCTCCCAAGGGGCCTCCACACAGGCACGGCGCTGGTGCATGGGTCCGTCCCTGTCACGTCGACAAACCTGAGTGGTCGAGCTCTGGCTCGCGGCACGCCCCGCGCACGTCACCTCACCAGGCCCTCAGTGCCTTCATCTCATCTAGAGCAACTAGCGGCAGGCTGACAGCTGTAGCGGCAAACCGTGTTTCTTCTTGTGCCTGTTCACAGGGATCCCTTGGGAAGGATAGAAGGCGGCACCGTGAGTCTCCTTTTCTCTTGTGCAATTCGCTTGCACGTTAAAAGGGAGGCTCCTGAGCATCGCGACTCAGGAGCTCTTACTGGCTCTCCAGCCCTCACCCCCTGGCCTTCACCACGGCATCGCGACCTGGCATACCAGTGGCAGCTGAGCTCGCTCAAGGGCCGGGACCTGAGGACGTAGAGCACTAAGGAGAGCATGAGGGGAGGGGAACTCGTATGGGCCGGTCTAGCTATGCCGCACAAATAGGCGTGCAGCTCTGCCGTAACGTCAGGAGTCGCCACGAAATCAACAAGATAAGTCCCACATTCGGATCGGCTAAATGTTTGGGCCTAATGGTCGCTCACGCCTTGCCGCAACCCCGTTGCGGCCACGTCGACTCCCTTTCTCGCCTTACCATGGCTGCTTGAGCGCTAAGGGGACCTCCTGAGCATCGCACCTCAGGGGCTCTTACTGCACCTCGGGCCGCACACCTCCTGGCCTTGACCACGGCACGCGACCTGGCATACCAGCGACGGCTGTAGCCTGCCTGGGGACCGGGACCTATCAACGTAGAGCAACAAGCTATCGCGAGGAAAGAAACGGGGGACCGAGCCTTAACGGGACGTGCGTTCACCAAATTCTCATAACAAGGAAGATAGGCACAAAAGATATTACAGACCCTTACATGCCCCCGCGGGGTGATTCATGGATCTTCGCAGGAAACAAAAGCTGATACTAAGGGGGATCCTATCTACACCCTTCCGTGGCGGACGCCATCATCAACAGTGGGCCACAGAGGGGCGGCGCCAACCCCATCCAGATCAGCGGCGGCGACGGCCGGGCGCCGCAGCTCTGCTCCGAGCGCGGCGAGAGCTTGGGGGCACGTAGCTGTCATCGCTCATCTCCGGAGTCTCGTAAAGCTCAGGAGAGCTGCTGGCCTCCCAAGGGTTGCTGCTGCTGGAGTAGCCGCGAGCGGAGCGCGCGTCAGTTTGGCGCTCCTCTCCGGAGCAGCACTCCAGGCGGCGGCCCTCAGCGTCGAAGACCTTGAAGAAGAGCGTGGAAGCACCGTCGTACTCGAAGTGGATCGCGAGGGCGCCCCTCGCACGGCAGACCCGTGCGATCTCCCCCCAGCCGCGGGTCATGAAGATCTTGCCGGCGGGAACCGCTTCGATCTCCGCTCCGGTCGCCGGAGCGCTGCAGTCGGCGTGCTACAACCAGAGCTCGAGAGGCCCCCTCGGCGGCATCACATCGGAGAAGAACCGCGGGAAGTGGATCAAGGAGCTTAAAGGCATCAGCGCCCACAGCACCAACTCGCACCAGGAGTCCGCGGCGTGGATCCCAGGCGCGACGGCACGCGTCGCCGTGGCGCGGCGACCCCGGACACAGCACGGGCGGCGCTGCTCGTCACTCCGTCCTCCCGAGCCCTCGGCTCAGGCGTACAAGGGTAGCGGGTACCCCAGAGGAGGCCGCTCGCACCAGGGCCTCGACACCACCTGCACCGCCGCTTCATCACGGCGATGGATCGACCTCTTCTTCAGCGGAAGTGGCCCCGGATCATCATGGGGAGCCTTTCCTTTCTCTTCATCAGAAAACCTTCTGATAGGCGCCATTGTTGTCAGCAGCAGAGCGGGAAGGAAGAAGCAAGCAAGCGAGGAAGAGATGGGCGACGGGGGCTCCGCCCCCCTCCCCATTTATAGCAAGAGAAGGCCAACCAACGTCTCCCACGATCGCAGGTAATGATGGTTTTCCTTGCATGTCGCAGGGACTTGTCAAGTCGTGCAGCTGCCGAGGCAACGTGGGGAAGCGGAGACGCTCACGTCCAATCAACCGCCACGCGTCAACCGAGGCCGCAGGCTTTGGGGGCCCGCGGTGCTCCGAACTTGACCCTTGGCTTCACCGCGAAGCCAAGCCCGAGCGCACCTTGGGCCCGGGGGCTACTATCAGCGTTCTGGGAACAGGGGTCCCCAGACTTGCCTGCCTGCGGCCCATAGCGTGGCTAAGCAGCACGCCATACGGCCCATCTTCATCAACAAGGCATCCAAGACCCTCGTGAGGGTCCAAGCCTCGTGAGGCGGACGACGCAAGACCTCCTCTGGAGTGGCCTAGCCAGGCAGGCTCACGAGGAGCGGAGATATGAAGGCGGGGCGAACCTCATGAGGCCCTCGTGACGCGAGCCATGACGAACGGTACCAGGTGGGCGCCAGCGCGCGCGGCGTCCTTATTTCCTCTTTGGTGCTAAGGAGGCCAGCGCAGGCGAAGAGTACCGAGGCATCAGGCAAAGGTTGCTATATTAGTGCAACGAGACCAAGACTAGGAGGACGGCAAGACGGAGGTCATCGTGGAGCCCAAGACGGCGTCACCATCAGAGCTTTTCGCAGGCGAAGACCGCTTTTGTCAGGATTGCTTGTACTAGTTGTCCCCCTTCAAATTTGCCCGCCGTTGTTGGCTCCCTTCCCGCTCGATATTTGGGAAGAGGACCAGGGCCTCTATAAATAGGTCTAGCCACCACAGTAGCAGCCATCAGATCCAGAGACGCGCACAAGCTCGTACGCACAAGAACACCTCAACCTCAGGAGGCTGTTATTCCCTTGTACTGTTCATCATCACTCGTAGAGGCAATCCACCACCACCACACTGGAGTAGGGTATTACACCTCAACGGTGGCCCGAACCAGTATAAATCTCGTGTCTTTCTGTGTTGCGAGTTCGTCGAGTTCATCCGCGAGATCTTAGAGAGCTAGGGCGTAGATCGGTAGGAGGGAAAGACTTCGCGCGCACCCCAGAGTTCGAACCTTAAGGGTTTGCCGGAACCCCACATCCGACAGGGACGGAAACCTTTGTCTCCATATTCACGCCGTGCTCCAGTGCTTCAGCAGCCCCAGCGTCGCCACTCCCTCCGATGGGGCGCTTCGGCGGCATCCTCGTACACTGACGGCTTTGTGCACTTAGAGCGGCGCCGAGGATGCGGGCGGGTAGAGAGGAATTGTGTGTGGCGAGGATGGGGGGTGCGGACGCTCGGTGGCGCCATTAATATAGACCAGTGGAAGCGAGGCGGGCGGCGGTCGAAGGCTGTCTCGCTTCCCGGTGAGAACGACTGCTTAATCTCTAGTATGAATGAAATCTGTGCTTAATTACTGAATTTTAGTTGCAAAAAATAGATAGTGCTATTGATTTTTAGCTGCATATTTTGACAAATCGCAGTGTCTCTTGGCTTAGCGCCGAAGTCTGGCTTTAATTTGCATACCGTAATCTGAATCATTTGCGTTGAAGAGATGCACAGATCCTGCGTTGAACAGATTGTACACTTCCCAGTGAGCCTGCGCACCGGACTGCGCTCGCATGCCTCCCGTTGTCAAGCAGCTGTCCACACGGCACCTCCTATAGCCATTAAAACTAAGACACGTGGCGTCACATGAATGGTTAACCGAACGCACACGGTTTGAATTACACAAACGTTTGAGATATTAAAGTGGCAGCTATTTTTTTCAAAATGCCTTTGTTGGCTGTCATTATTCGAGTGCGCCTTCTCTCAAAATGGACACGAAAAATACCACAGCATGCCGGGTGCCCTTCCATGATAGCATGCCAAGTTTCATGAATTTCAGACGAGTTTTGGATTTACTAGAATTTAAAAACCAGGCATCTCAATGTTTTGCCGGCAATCAACGGTGCCCTGGTGTTTGAAATTCATTCCCATTTCTTGCATGGGACCTAAGCATGCACCCAAGGAATCATATATGATTTTTCAACCAATTTATATCCACTGGAGCATGTGCATGTAGTTCAAATTTGAATTATGCACATAAATGCATTGAAAACTTAGTGAATGCATAAAAATGACCAACCGAACCCCGAAAAATCACAAAAAATAACACAACACTCCTGTTGTTCTATGTTGACACGAGAAAAAAAAATTGAAAGCAATAAGGGGCAATGGATATCGTTTTGTCCCCAAAGGTGGGGCGTTCCCTACCGAAACCATCATGCTTGTTGTCAGAAGCTCTGGTTTGTGAGAAGCATATACCCAAACCTGCCCCAAATGGGACAAAACTTTATCACAGCATGCTGATGCCGCTCCATGATAGCATGCCAAGTTTCATGGATTTCAGACGATTTTTGGATTTACTTGAATTTAAAAACTAGGCATCTCATTGTTTTGCCGGCAATCAACGGTGCCCCGGTGTTTGAAATGCATTCCCATTTCTTGCATGGGACCTGCATGCACCCAAGGACACAGATTTGATTTTTCAACCAATGTATATGCACTGGATCATGTGCATGTAGTTCAAATTTGAACTATGCACATAAATGCATTGAAAACTCACTTAATGCATAAAAATGTCCAAACGAACCCCGAAAAATCACAAAAAATAACACAACACTCCTGTTGTTCTATGTTGACACAAGAAATTTTTTGAAAGCAATAAGAGGCAATGGATATCGTTTCGTCCCCAAAGGTGGGGCGTTCCCTACCGAAACCATCATGCTTATTGTGAGAAGCTCTGGTTTGTGAGAAGCATATACCCAAACCTTCCCCAAATGGGACAAAAAATTTACCACAACACGCCGCTCCATGATAGCATGCCAAGTTTCATGAATTTCAGATGAGTTTTGGATTTACTAGAATTTAAAAACCAGGCATCTGAATGTTTTGCCGTTAATCAATGGTGCCGTGGTGTTTGAAATTCATTCCCATTTCTTGCATGGGACCTAAGCATGCACTCAAGGACACAAATTTTATTTTTCAACCAATTTATATGCACTGGAGCATGTGCATGTAGTTCAAATTTGAATTATGCACATAAATGCATTGAAAACTTACTTAATGCATAAAAATGTCCAAACGAACCCCAAAAAATCACAAAAATTGACACAACACTCCTGTTGTTCTATGTTGACACGAGAATTTTTTTGAAAGCAATAAGAGCCAATGGATATCGTTTCGTCCCCAAAGGTGGGGCGTTCCCTACCGAAACCATCATGCTTGTTGTGAGAATTTCTGGTTTGTGAGAAGCATATACCCAAACCTGCCCCAAATGGGACAAAACATTTACCACGACATGTTGATGCCGCTCCATGATAGCATGCCAAGTTTCATGAGTTTTAGACGAGTTTTGGATTTTCTAGAATTTAAAAACCATGCATCTCAATGTTTTGCCAGCAATCAACGGTGCCCTGGTGTTTGAAATTCATTCCCATTTCTTGCATGGGACCTAAGCATGCACCCAAGGACACATATTTGATTTTTCAACCAATTTATATGCATTGGAGCATTTGCATGTAGTTCAAATTTGAATTATGCACATAAATGCATTGAAAACTCACTTAATGCATAAAAATGTCCAAACGAACCACGAAAAATCACAAAAAATGACACAACACTCCTGTTGTTCTATGTTGACACGAGAAATTTTTTCAAAGCAATAATAGGCAATGGATATCGTTTCGTCCCCAAAGGTGGGGCGTTCCCTACTGAAACCATCATGCTTGTTGTGAGAAGCTCTGGTTTGTGAGAAGCATATACCCAAACCTGCCCCAAATGGGACAAAAAATTTACCACGGCATGTTGATGCCACTCCTTGATAGCATGCCAAGTTGCATGAATTTCAGACGAGTTTTGGATTTACTAGAATTAAAAATCATGCATCTCAATATTTTGCCGGCAATCAACGGTGCCCTGGTGTTTGAAATTCATTCACATTTCTTGCATGGGACCTAAGCATGCACCCAAGGACACATATTTGATTTTTCAACCAAATTATATGCACTGGAGCATGTTCATGTAGTTCAAATTTGAATTATGCACCTAAATGCATTGAAAACTCACTTAATGCATGAAAATGTCCAAATGAACCCCGAAAAATCACAAAAATTGACACAACACTCCTGTTGTTCTATGTTGACACGAGAAATTTTTTGAAAGCAATAAGAGGCAATGGATATCGTGTCGTCCCCAAAGGTGGGGCGTTCCCTACCGAAACCATCATGCTTGTTGTGAGAAGCTCTGGTTTGTGAGAAGCATATACCCAAACCTGCCCCAAATGGGTCAAAAAAATTACCACGGCATGTTGATGCCGCTCCATGATAGCATGCCAAGTTTCATGAACTTCAGACGAGTTTTGGATTTACTAGAATTTAAAAACCATGCATCTCAATGTTTTGCCGGCAATCAACGGTGCCCTGGTGTTTGAAATTCATTCCCATTTCTTGCATGGGGCCTAAGCATGCACCCAAGGACACAGATTTGATTTTTTAACCAATTTATATGCACTATAGCATGTGCATGTAGTTCAAATTTGAATTATGCACATCAATGCATTGAAAACTCACTTAATGCATAAAAATGTCCAAACGAACGCCGAAAAATCACAAAAAATAACACAACACTCCTGTTGTTTTATGTTGACACGAGAAAAATTTTGAAAGCAATAAGAGGCAATGGATATCGTTTCATCCCCGAGGGTGGGGCGTTCCCTACCGAAACCATCATGCTTGTTGTGAGAAGCTCTGGTTTGTGAGAAGCATATACCCAAACCTGCATCAAATGGGAAAAATTTACCACGACATGTTCATGCCGCTGCATGATAGCATGCCAAGTTTCATGAATTTTAGACGAGTTTTGGATTTACTAGAATTTAAAAACCAGGTATCTCAATGTTTGCGGCCAAGTGACGGTGGCAGGGTGTTTCACATTCATTCCCATTTCTTGCATGGGACCTAAGCATGCACCCAAGGACAAAGATTTGATTTTTCAACCAATTTATATGCACTGGAGCATGTGCATGTAGTTCAAATTTGAATTATGCACATAAATTCATTGATAACTCACTTAATGCATAAAAATGTCCAAACGAACCTTGAATAATTCCAATTCTTTTATGACACACATATAGTTGCATGATCACTGCAGATAAAAGGTCTAGCAATTCAAACACCGTCCATGGCCGCTGTGACCCCATTATGTAATTCAAATCAAGACGAAAAATCAAGTAGATCCCGCACAGTTTATTATAACCAACCGTGTGAGATGTAGCACAAAATATCTTGGCGCACCGTCGGAGTATAGTACGCATATGGCTTACGCAAGAAGGTGCGACGGCTACAGTCCACAACCCGCTCTAAATAAGGGACCGTGTCTGATGACACTTTGCGCGCTACTTTTTTGGCTGAAGCAATTTCAAATTTTCGGCTTCCGCGGAAATATCTACCTCCCCGCCCCCTCCCCCTTACCAAAAGCCACATTTCCCCAGTTTCCGCCTTGCTTTCCAAGTTGAAACCTTCACTCCTTGCTTGCAGCACCGCCGCCTCCTCGCCGGCGACCCTCCTTCACGCTGCTCAGCCTCGGCTATCCAGGCAGGTAATCCACACCCGACCCCCATCCTCCGCCTCCTTCCACATCCCACATGCCCCGACCGCCGGCGCGAGCGCGACACCTTCCACCCAAATCACCGACCCCTCCACCAAATAAGCGCCGGCCTAAGCCATGGTGCATGCAGTATAGCCAGGACCTCAAGGAGCATTTAGCAGCGGAGAAGCAAATCGCGTCCGCATGCGTGGATGAGGTCGCGATGGCTGCCATTCATGCCGAACCCCAGATCTTGGAGGATGACCTCACCTTCGAGGCCACCATTGACGCCTCGTGCGCTGATGCCGCAACGCGGTTGGCTACTTTAAATGACAGTTCGTGGCATTTTCTCGAGGCCACCGTCGGTGCCTTCGACGAAGACTACGAGGTGTTTTCTCAGCGTGCACGTGCTTACCTCATCTCGAGAGCCAGTAGGTTGGTGCCCGGAGCGGTTCAGGCAACTCACCACCACAACGAGGGCACCCACGATGCAGAGGCCTCGCCCTCTTCCATGTCCAAGAAGCCAATCGTCATCGATATCTCCGACAATGAGGAGTAGCTTGCCTTATTAGCTCACTATAAGGACCCATGTTCAGTTTTCTAGCTACTGCCTTTCCTTAACAAATTCTAGTGAATTGTGCTATCTACTTTTACCATGCAATCTTCTGCTATAGTGTATATGTTCTATATGTCATGCAATGTGGTGTTCAGTTAACTGCTTGGTTCAATTCTGCAAATCTGATCAATTCTTCAGGGTGCAATATTTCCAAGTTGTTAAGCATGCTTGGTTTGGTTAACTATCTGATCTTCTATTAGGAGTATGTTATATTGTTCAATGTGGTGCTCAGTTAACGTTTGGTTCATTTGTTGTGGTGTTTAGTTAACTGATTGGTTCAATTCTGCAATGCGATGTTCAATTGTTGTGGCTGCATTCTGTTATTATATACCATGTGAGGAATAAATCGAATTTGCCTGTACTAAATACATGAGAAACAAATACAATTGCTATATTTCCAAGTTGTTAAGCATGCTTGGTTTGGTTAACTGTCTGATCTTCTATTAGGAGTATGTTATATTGTGCAATGTGGTGCTTAGTTAACGTTTGGTACATTTGTTCTGGTGTTTAGTTAACTGCTTAGGTCAATTCTGCAATGCGATGTTCAATTGCTATGGCTGCATTATGTTATAGTATACCATGTGAGGAATAAATCGAATTTGGCTCTACTAAATACGTGAGAAACAAATACAATTGCTATATTTCCAAGTTGTTAAGCATGCTTGGTTTGGTTAGCTGTCTGATCTTCTATTAGGAGTATGTTATATTGTGCAATGTGGTCCTTAGTTAACGTTTGGTTCATTTGTTGTGGTGTTTAGTTAATTGCTTGGTTCAATTCTGCAATGCGATGTTCAATTGTTGTGGCTGCATTCTCTTATTGTATACCATGTAAGGAATAAATCGAATTTGGCTGCACTTAATACATGAGAAACATATACAAGTGCTATATTTCTTAGTTCTTAATCATGCTTGGTTTGGATAAATGGGTTTTCCATGTGGCTTGAATTAATCTGATGAATCTGCAATGTGCTTCTTTTTCATCAGCATATTTTACTGATAGCATGTGAACCCTTACTTAACCTGATGACTAACTACCTTATATGTGTTGTAGGGAAACAATGGGAAGCACTGAGGTTTACAAGATGGTACTAACTATTATACCTTGCATTTTTTATGACTTTGCCCCATTTCCAATATAGAGAAGATATTTATGCACATCCTTGTTTTCAGTGTTCACTGATGATTACCTCTCAAACCACCTCTATGGTCAGGAGGCGAGGAAAGTTTTCATACAACACCCATGGCTCAATATTGAAGTGTCCCTGAAGAGGTCGAAGGATGGACGGTCAATCATCCATAGGCACTGGCCTAAAGTTGCAAAGACCTTCAACATGAATGAAGGCTCAATATTCTCCTTCCGCTTCAGCAGTTTTCCAGATGAGATGCATCTCTCTATGTACCATCTATGATGCAAATTTCGAAAGGTTCTGGATGTTGCATGTGAAACTTGCTACTGGTGCAGTTGTGTAACGGGGTAGCTGAGTGCTGAAGCTATATCATGTTGTACTCTGATGTATTTCTATTATGAAATCCTGCTTCCTTAATATGGATGGAATATATTATGTGCTTAATATGAATGTCAATTAGATTAGTAAATGGATTATTAATAATAGGGCAATTAGCCCGCTAATTGGCCAATTAACTTGCTAATTGGGTTTTCCTATTGCAAACGGTTAATGAGAAAACACCGTGGGCGATGACCTCAGGCAACGCACACTGTTTCTAGGAATAAACCGTGTTGGATCAATGAACAATCACACACGACATTCTCTTCAAAGCTGTTTGCATTACGCCACCTTGCGCAAACGTTTTCCTTGTAGTGACTGTGTGGGATGTGTATACGAACGGAAACGTTTAGTGGTGACTGACTGTGTGGGATGTACTTACGACCGGAAATGATTTCGCCTGTATAATTGTATTTTTTAGCACTACTGTACGTATTTCTGTATTTGAGTGCTCGCCGGTCGCACACGACCTCATTTTGCCGAGCGTGTGTGCCAGGAGGGCATATCCCCAATTGTTTCTGGGTCGTGTGGGAAGGACCCCCCCCCCCCTATCGCCCACACTCACTTGGCGACGGTTCCGAATGCCATCACGGAAAGGGGTTAAAACCGTTTGTTTAGCACCGACGCGTACTAGTGTTATATCTTTGAATCCATTCATGATGCCACTGAAAATTATTACGAGGGAGGAACATACGCTTGTAGGGATTGCAATAATATCAAGTTTCCTCTCTGTATGCGAAAGTCTTGAAGTTATGCTTGTTTTGCCTTCCTATACTAGTTGATTCTTGTTCCCATAAATTGTTTCCTAAAAAAATCCCTATGCATAGGAAGTGGGCTAGACTTAAATGTGCTTGCCATGTGTTTCATGATGCTCTTGTTATGTTTCAATTCTTATCTTTTATGCGAGCATCATTGAAATCATCATGCCTAGCTAAAAGGCATTAAAGAAAAGCACTTGTTGGGAGACAACCCAACACTTTTACCTACTATTTTTGTGTGTTCACATGATTAGGCTAATGTAGTAATCACGTTTTATAGAGTTTGTTTCAATAAAGTGCCAAGTAAAGCCTTTGGGATAGTGTGGATGATAGTTGATTTGATTCTGTGGAAAAAACATAAACTTTTGCTTCCAGAAACAGAATTGTTTAAATTCACTGGAACGTGATAAAATTCTGAATTTTTTACAGGTGATAGATATACAAATTCCTTACGTTTTCCTAAATTTTCAGAATTTTTGGAGTAGCAGAAGTATGGTTGGAGTACAGATTACTACAGACTGTTCTGTTTTCGACAGATTCTGTTTTCAATGCATAGTTTGCTTGTTTTCTAGTTTCTATGGCTTATATTGCTCAATATAAATTGTGTAAATGATATGCTACAGTAGGCATTGTGTGGAGACAATTATGAATCTTGTGTTTGACAGTACCAAAATGAAATGGTTTGCTCTTTATCATACTAACCTATCTCACGAAGTTCCGTTAAGTTTTGTGTGATTGAAGTTTTCAAGTTTTGTGTGAGATATTGATATGAGGTGAATAAGGAGTGACAAGACCCTAAGATTGGGGATTCCCAAGGCACCCCAAGGTAATATTCAAGGAAGAACCAAGCAACTAAGCTTGGGGATGCCCCGGAAGGCATCCCCTCTTTCGTCTCCAACATTATCGGTAACTTCACTTGGAGCTATATTTTTATTCATCACATGATATGTGTTTTGCTTGGAGCGTCATTTTCTTTTTCTAGGATTTGCTTTCTATTATTTATAATATTGTTTTGCATCTTTCATTTCAATAAAAATGTCAAGGATAGCCTTCACCATGCTTATTTTGCGAGTATATGAGTTGTTGTTTCAAAACAGAAAGTTTATCGATGTTACAAAAATTCCCGAGAAAAGTCGGAATGTGATAAAATGTCGAAATTTTTTGCATAGTAAGCTATGATAAATTTTCTACAGTGTGGTAAATTTTCGTAATTTTAGGAGTTAAAGAAGTACTGATACTCTTGCATTCTTTACAGACTGTACTGTTTAGGGAGATTGCTGTTATGTTTGCATTGTTTGCATATGCTTGCTTGTTTAATGATTCTATTTGAGGATAGGATTATTAAATATGCAGAGGAATTTAGTACGCAATGGTAAATAATAAATTTTTTGATTTGCTATAGTAGAGAATGATAAGGTTTTTGCATTGGTTTATACTAACTTATCTCACGAGTTCTTGTTGAGTTTTGTGTGGATGAAGTTTTTAAGATTTAGGAAAACCGTGATATAAAAGGAATTAAGGAGACACAAAAGCTCAAGCTTGGGGATGCCCAAGGCATCCCAAGATAATATTTCAAGAAGTCTCAAGCATCTAAGCTTGGGAATGGCCCGGTAGTCATCCCACCTTTCTTCATCAACAATTATCGGTTAGTATTAGTTGAGCCTAAGTTTTTGCTTCTTCACATGAGTTGTGCTATTCTTGGAATGTCATTTTGTTTTGTTTTGCTTTCTGTTTTCATAAAATACTTAGATCTAGAAGTTTTTAAATAAGAGAGAGTCCTCAAATAGCTACCCATTTACTTAACTACTTGTTTGATCTTCACTTATATCTTTTTGGAGTAGTTTGTCATTCACTCTCATGCTTCACTTAGATTATTTTGAGAGATGAAAATTTTATGCTCATGTTCTTCACTTAAATTTATTTGAGCTTGTCAAAAGCAATTGCAACATATGGAACTAGTCCCAAAGTGATAGATATACAAGAGACATATAATAAAAACATTCATGAAGATCATTGGACAAATTAAACTTGATTCTTTGTAGTAGTTTTGAGATATGATGATAGTGATATGTGAGTCATGTTCGTGAGTAATTATGCTTTAGTAAGAATATTGGTGTTAAGGTTTGCGATTCCCTACGCAAGCACGAAAGTCAATAGTTATGCAATGAAATTACATCCTACTTGTGGTGCATTATTCGGTGTTAGTTATGCTTAATGCTCGCTTATGAGATTTGTCGTTTCTTTGTTGGATGCTTCTCAATCTTTTGCTAGCCTTCACTTGTACTAAGTATGATTACTACTTCTGCATCCAAAATCCTTAAACCCGGTTTTGCCACATGAGTCCGCCATACCTACCTATATACGGTATTTCCATGCCGTTCTAAGCAAATTTGTATGTGCCATCTCTAATCTTCAATATAAATTTCCTTTTTGTGTGCTCGTACCACTCATGAAACGGTAGGGGGTGGCTAATATTTTTCCATGCTAGATGTGTTATTCTCAAGATGAGTGTTTATTCACTTGTCATTGCACGAGAGTACGGCAAAGGTATTAGGGATGCCCAGTCCCGAAATGAAAAATGAATTTACTTTATGTTGTCAAATAATAAATTCCTTGGAAAGTGTTGGTATGGGCGGCACTCGTGGATTTAGTTATCCTGGGAAAGTGAAAGTATGGTGGAAAAAAAGAATAAACTTTATTTTTGTTTGGGAACCGCCTATGATATATCTAGCATGGAAATTATTGGGAACTACTCGATCATTTTCGTTGACAGGAAAGGCATGCCACCCAAAATATTTTATCTCTTTTTTTCGCTTTGAGCTCTGGCATCTCTACAAATCCCTACTTCCCTCTGCGAAGGGCCTTTCTATTTACTTTATGCAATTTTTATTTGAGTCTCCATCTTCTCTTATAAGCACCAACTAAGGGGCACTATGATCGTACTTGAGCATTGGATGTAGCTAATATGCGAGTGTGTTTCATGAATGGATCAATGACTGAGCATGATGGGCTAGGGATAACTTGCTTTAGTGTTGATATTTTGAAAGACATGGTTGCTTGTTGATATGCTTGAGTATTGAAATCTACTTGCAAAACTAGATTATTTCTTTGAACCATATAAAATTCCATATGTCCATGCTACACAAGAAAAGAATGTGATGAACATGATAGGCACCATTCCACATTAAAAATTCTTTTTTTTATCATTTACCTACTCGAGGACGAGCAGGAATTAAGCTTGGGGATGCTGATACGTCTCCAACGTATCTATAATTTTTTATTGTTCCATGCTATTATATTATCATTCTTGGATGTTTTACAATCATTTTACAATCATTTTATATCATTTTTTGGGACTAACCTATTGACATAGTGCCAAGTGCCAGTTGTTGTTTTCTGCTTGTTTTTTACACCGCAGAAAATCAATATCAAATAGAGTCCTAATGCAGCAAAACTTTTTGTGGATTTTTTGGACCAGAAGACACCAGATGGGCCAGAGAAGCACCTGCGGGGTGCCCCGAGGGGGGCACAACCCACTAGGGCGCGCCTGGGCTCCCAGGCGCGCCTAGGTAGGTTGTGCCCACCTCGGTGGCCTTCTGCACCGCCTCTTCGCCCTATAAATTCCCAAATATTCCAACACCCACGAAGATAGCCCTAGATCAGAAGTTCCGCCGCTGCAAGCCTCTGTAGCCATGAGAAACCAATCTAGACCCCGTTCGGGCACCCTGCCGGAGGGGTAATCATCACCGGTGGCCATCTTCATCATCCCGGCAGCCACCATGATGAGGAGGGAGTAGTCCACCCTCGGGGCTGAGGGTTTCTACCAGTAGCTATGTGTTTAATCTCTCTCTCTCTCGTGTTCTTGAGATGTCACGATCTTGATGAATCACGGGCTTTGTTAATATAGTCGGATCATACAGTGTTTTTCCCTCTCTGTCTTGTGATGAATTGAGTTTTCCCTTTGAGATTTCATTTTATCGGATTGAATACTTTTATGGATTTGAGAACACTTGATGTATGTCTTTCTATGAGTACCCGTGGTGACAATGCGGTATCATATTGATTCACTTGATATATGTTTTGGCACTCCACTCGCAGATTCTCGAGGTGACATTGGGGTAATCTATGCATAGGAGTTGATGCACGTTCTCGTCTTTTGTTTCTCCGATAGAAATCTTGGGGCACTCTTTGAGGTTCTTTGTGTTGGATTGAGTATTATGAATCTGAATTTGCTTTGGTGTTATTTTAGTACGAACTCTTGATAGATCGAACGGAAAGAATAACTTTGTGTTATTTTAGTACGAACTATTGAATAGATCGAACGGAAAGAATAACTTTGAGGTGGTTTCGTACCCTACAAACAATTTCTTCTTATGTTCTCCGCGAGATAAGAACCGTGGAGTGATTCTTCATCGCACGTTGAGGGATGGTTATGTGATCCAATTAGATTAGCATTGTTGAGAGATTGCACTAGCGAAAGTACGGACACTAGGCCTCATTTTCAAGCATTTCAATACCGTTTGTGCTCCGTTTTATCAGTTGTTACCTTGCTGTTTTTTATTGTTACTATTACAAAAATCAATATCTATTATCGTTACTACACTTTTATCACCATCTCTTCGCTGAACTAGTGCACCTATACAATTTGCCATTGTATTTGGTGTGTTGGGGACACAAGAGACTCTTTGTTATTTGGTTGCAGGGTTGTTTGAGAGAGACCATCTTCATCCTACGCCTCCCATGGATTGATAAACCTTAGGCCATCCACTTGAGGGAAAATTGCTACTGTCCCACAAAACTCTGCGCTTGGAGGCCCAACACGAGTCTAGAAGAATAAAGTTGCGCAGTAGACATCACAGCCTAAGAGAATTGAGCAAGATTCTCAGACAATTAATACTGATGTACTGTAACATCCCAATTTTCAATTTGGATGTTAATCATTACGTCATCATATGCATCCATGATTCTTGCATCTCTTTGAATTGGTTTAGTTTGGACATTTTGATCCTAGAGACCTTAAGCAACTCAATGACCATGTGAGAGAGTTGGAGGTTTTCATAAAATTCCATTTTTAAATTTTCAAAAATTGGTGAATTGGATCGAGGTGATTTTTATTTAAAATTATTTTTCCAATTATTTCAAAATAAATAAAATAATGAGAGAAGATAATATGACTTCTTCAAAACAGAGGAAATAATGGAAATTTAATTCTGAATAAAAATATATTTTATTCGAATTTTTATTTGAGATTTTATTCGGTTAATTTAGGAAAAAATTGCATTTTTAAAAATTGCATTTCAGCCCAGAAAAATGTTCACGTTTTCCTAAATATTAGGAGAGGACTACGAAAATTATTTTTGGGATTTTAAGATTTTATTTTATTTTATTTTGGATTTTTCTCTACGGCAAAAGTATTTAAAAAAATCCTTTCAGACCGAACTGGGCCAAAGGCCCAGCCGCCGCCGCCGCCTTCCCCGCGCCCGAGTCGCGCCCAAGCCGCACTCCGGCGGGAGTCCGGGAGCGCCACGCCGCAGCCGCTTCGCCCTTTGGCCAAGTCGGACCCCCCCGGGGGCCTTTATATAGCGCTGCCGCCGCCGCTTGTGCCGCCCCCTCGCCGCCTCCCGCCGTTGCCGCACCGCTCCCCGCCGCCTCGCT